>NW_028278890.1:0-103822 GCF_059751315.1 Micrasema longulum | reverse complement strand
AACATTTGGAAATTTAAAAAAAAAATTCGTTTCTGGTCTGCGTTACTGGGACTCTAAAATTAATATAAATTAATTAAGTGATAGAATCTTAGTGCAATCTATCATGTTATTCAAAGTTTTATTCATAAAAATGGCGTCAGCCATGTTCCTTCAAGTTTGGAGAGTTTGGAGTTCTATAATTGAGGATACGTATAAAGAATGTTAGTAATGCTTACTTACAAATTTTATGTATCCTTGTTGAACTTCCAAATAAAATAAAACTAAAAGAACATAAATGAGTATTTATTAATTTTACAGAAACATATTGTCAATAATGATTAAATTACAAAATAAAAATAAGTTTTAAACTCAGATCGGTGAAGTTCTAAATAAAAACTATACATATTAAATTATGGTACAACAAAAGGTGTGTTTGTGAGCATTTGTATAAAGGTAAGTATAGATGTGTGTTATGCAATGCATATGCTTAGAATTCCATGTTATATTATAACAGATATATTTCAACAAAGAGACATATACTAGTTTACAGGACGTATTCCATGTCATTGCCGGGTTTAAATTATAAGTTGCAATTTGTTTTTCATCCTGTCCATGTTTAAATTTGTACGTAAAGTTATCATTTTTACAGGTATTTTTTTATACAAAAATTAATATTTCTATTGGACTATATTCAGCGCCATCTGTTTGTTATTAAAGTTAAGACTAAAAGTAAAAGCGACACCTGCAGGTCGAATCATAAGTTTTATTAAGAAATGTATGAAGACAATGGAAACGTAGTTTCTTCCGTCGGTCAAAAGAGGATAAAAATAAATTCAATTTAAAATTTTGTGATTTGGAAACTTGCAAGAAGAAAAAAATGCGACTTCATAACACCTAGTTGACTGCGAAAACCGAATGAAGAATACGTAGTGTATTATTTTAGGATGGACGTAGGTTAATCTTAAGATGTTTATTTATTTTAGAGAAATATACAGTGAGAAATGATTAAATTACACCATAAAGGTAAAGTTTAAAGACAGACCAGCCAAGTTCCTAAATAAAAATCACACATATTAAATCATGGTTCATTTTTAAACGTGTGGGTGAGGGTGAGTGTATTTGTGTAAGAGTAAGTGTAAAGGTGTGGTAGTGTGTATATGTGTGAGAGTAAGTGTTCAGGTGTGTGTAAGCGTGAACATAATTAAAAAGCAAGTAGGAGCGAATCGCAGCCAGATCGAATGAGTCTTAATCTATTTAAAAATAATTAAAAAATAAATTAAGGGGGATTGGGCATGTTAAATATATCAATAGATGAAAAAAAATTTTAGTTCGAGCAAGAACGATAGATTGAGGAAAAGGGGTGGTGCATAGTGCATAGTAAGCGCTACAGACTGGCAGATGAAATAAATATGATACCTACTGTTTTAATATAATTACAAAATATGGCTACTTTTTAAATTTAACCAATAGCCCAGCTCGGTGGGATCTAGATAATAAAGACTACTAAAAATTTCAAAATTTCAAGTACAAAAAAATACTCTCACTTTGGCCGGCTTGTTGGTAAAAGAAATGTCTTCCAACTAACGAAAAAACAGACTGGTCGCATAAACTGTCACCATTTCAATGGTGTTAAAATCTCATACCGAACGTCATACAAAAAAAGCCGCGTTCCACGCACCGAGGAAGCTGGTCATCTTGTACACTTGTTCGCGTTCGATTCCCGACATGGTTGACATGAAATATTTATTTAAAATATGCTTTTACACCAGAATATTTCATAGTTCCTGTACTGGCACCCGAACCGTAAGACTAATGTTCTTACTTTCATGTAACAACAATGATCAAGATACACTGCGATTGGTATACCAATGCTGTGCCCTATGCACCGTTAGTTGCGGAAAAAGAATGACAATGATGATGATAGGTACAGTTGTCTGTCACTTTGCCATTATCAAATAAATAAACAAAAATGTCAACATAAAGTACGCCATTTTATTACATAATTTTATTTATTTAATTGCTGTGGAATGGTATTCACATAGTACAATCGAATGATATACAAATATCTTTGTTCGTACCTGATGGTGCATATGGCAATATATAAGTTGACCAATTGCAGCGTTTCTCCATAGTATGTTTCACGAAGACAGAATGACTTACCTTATATTCCAGCTCTGGAATTTCAAAACGAAAAAACACTTTTTTTTTTCCATAAACGTATCGAAAATTGATCCCGAGACCTCTTTCATTGTAAAAAATAAAACAAATATGCGAACCACTACAACAGCATACCGCTGATAATTTGGATTACGCATTCCAGAACTAGTTCAGTTACATAACTTTCATAAATTTTACATTTAATCGCGGAAACCGTGAATCAATTAACTACCCAAAAACACTTTTACGGTTAAAATCAATTGACCTAAATACTTTTATTTTACTGTTAAATATTAGAATCTGCCTAATTATATTGACTTAACATTACAACGTATAAATACTACCTTTTTGCGAAAAGCTAATGTAAATGGACTTTTGTAGAGCTTTTTACCTGCTGTAAGCTGATCCAAGTGATCACTTACAAATTATGTAACATTCGCGATTTTTTTAAAGAGGAAGAGCGGTCTGACTTTTCTTCATTCAAACGTTTTCCGTATTGTCTTCCTAAATAATGGCACTAAAGCAATGATTTTTTACACACCACACACCATGGGAGTGTCTCTATGGTTTTGCTTTTTTTATAAATCATTTCTTATGGAAGCTAGGACCACCCAAAAACTAAAAAACGCTTAGTTTTATCTGCCGCTTTCGGACGTACGGTATAAAAAAAAAAAAAAAAACTCGATTTACTTTTGGTGTGTGTTTTGTCGATTTTAGTCAGATATAACCAGTCCGACGTGCAACGGACAGTTGTCTTTTTCGCACAAAATAAGAGAGGCATCTGCGAGAAAGTGACAGAATATATTCAAATACCAATTCATCAAATTTCTCTGACACCCTCTTAAACGATTTTATTTTTTGAATTGTTTGAGAGCTACATAGAACCTATTTTTTTATTGGTGTGAATTGCAAGAATATTGGGGTAGGATGAAACATTTTTGGTTTTATTATTTGTTGTTTTTCGTACATTTAAATAATATTAATACCCACCTACATATTTATTTATAGAATTTAATCATTTCTTCAACTTTCTCTTCGTTCATCTGCGAGTGAAATAATGACATAATAACATATACAAGAGTATTGGTTTTCTATTACAGTGTGATCAAAACGCTCCCAACATTATAACTTGCATTAAAATATTATTTAAATACAATTTGTAGCGCGTGTATTTGACAAATCAACATTATCCAGTTTTAAATTTCAAAAAAATATTTGAAGAAGAACATGGAAATTAAAAAGGATATGGGATGCCATACCATTTTGATGAAAACATATTTAAACATTATTGTTTTTTTTTCATATGGAAAAAAAAAGTACAGTTTGGTAGGTGTGAAAGGAAATGGGATGGGAGAATAGGGAAGGAAGAGAAAAATAAGAAATAGTAAGTAAATATAATACAATGAAAAAAGAAATAAATATGTTCGTAAATGTACACATAAAACATACATACATATACATACATACACAAATACATATATATATATAAACATATAAACATACATATACATATATACATACACACACATATACATATATACATTCACCGTTGTTCGAGCGATGGCGCGATATGCTAAAACCACCATAAGTGCTGCAAATATAAAATTTTATTTTTATGTTTATATTTATGTTTATTGTTATATTTATGTTAATTTTTATATTTATGTTTGTATTTTTATTTATGTTTACGGTTATTTTTTTAGTTATGTTCATGTTTATGTGGAAGAATTGGCTCTGCACTATATGGCCATTTTACTGGAATGAAATAAAATAATATAAATAATATATACATATATACATATGCACACATACACATAGATACATACACACATAAACATGCATATATATATAAACACATACATACACACATGAACATATACGCATACACAAATGCACATACATACGCGTACATATTAAATATAATTGTACGCGTATGTATGTGCATTTGTAATGTCTCGTAAATGCCTCCCCGATGAAACGCGAAAAAGACTTACTGCACGTTGAATTAATTTTGCCTAACCAAAATCTACGTTTGATTGTCCCGTTTTCCGCACCCCAAAACTGAAAAGATTTAAAAAAAAGAAATATTATAAATAATTGTGTTAACGTACCGTACGTCCGAAGATGTCGGATAAAACTGGGCGCTTTGTTGGGTTTTTGGATGGTCCTAGCACCTCTAAAAAAACTTATTAAAGAAGCAGCAAGGACAAAGACATGCCAATAATAAATATTTATAGTGCATAAAAAAAATTATTGCTCTAGTGCCATAACATAGGAAAAAAATACGGAACACGTTTGTTTACAGAAAATTGAGAACGTATTTCCTCTTAATATCATGTTTTCTTTAATGTTACTCTATGTAACGTGTTCGTGTAAACTTTAGGAATAATAAAAAATAAACTGCTTCTGTTGCTGCGATTGGTGTACCAATGCAATGCCCTATGCACTATTAGGTTTGGAAAGGGTGATGATGATTATGATTAAGTATTAAGTTCATCATCTGAAGAAAATATTACCGTTTCAATTGCTTAACGTAGTCTACATAAGCCTTTTTAGATAGAATTTACTATCTCCAGAAAAGACGCTAATGATTTCTTAAGATAATTATTGTTAATACGAAATTGAGAAGATGAAAATGATAAACATTGTAAGGTTCTTTTAATGAAACAACTTTACCACTTGAAAGGTAATAATGAAGGACTCTGATAAGAAAAAAAACCCTGCTAAATCACCAAAATGGAACTAGGTCAACTTTAGTAATTAAACTGGTGGAGTCCAAAGCACAAAACTTCTATGGAAGCAGAAATGCTGAATTTCTTGTACCAAGGCTGTTTAACAAACTTTCCGCCGAAGGCGAAGGGTTCTGCCAATCTGGAGCAATAAAAAGACGATTGAAAGACTTTTTCTTTTAAAATCAAGACTTCAAAGTGTGAAAATGTGTCCAACTTTTATTTATCCCTTCGTAGTTTTTTACTGTTTATTTTTTGTTGTAACTTATTTTTTGTATTCAAAACGCGCCAATAAAATTGTATCTGTAATTATTTTGCCGCTATATAGATTTTGTTAACATTTGTATTTTAATTTCGCGGATGATGATAGTACCAAAAGTTAACAAGAACAGTTGATCATCCAGCACGTTGTCAACAGACCACTGATCTAACAAATTGGTAACTGTGAAATTGATCTTCAAAAATTGTTTCTTAACGATTTTACAGCTAAATAGAAAATGCTGATATTTACTAACATTAATTAAAATGTTTGACCACAAAGTTAATGCTTTGAACATTAAAAAAAAAATTGTTGTTGTTATTAAATTAAGTCATATCAATCTTCTGATCACCGCACCGCGTAGAATCTATTCCACAAGTCACCATTGGTGACAAACAATTTTCAATTTAAGCTATTAGTTTAAAAAACATGCACAGTCTTTTTTTAAATATTTATTTATTTACATACATTAGTTATTGCACATTTTTTGAGACATAAGTCCCAACTCCATGGGACTAAAAGCCCTGTGTTGAGATGGGACAAGCAATTTGTTGACAGACTCATAAGTATATCACCACAAATATAGGATCAGAAACACAAAAAAATATTTTATTATAACATATACAGGTGTTTTTTAAACCCCGTCAAATCCGAAAGCACGATGATCAGTTTAGGCAAGAAGACATATTAGCATATTTTAAAAATATTTAACAAAAACAACGATCTTTTTTTAAATAAAATATTTAAAAGTATAAATGTCTGGTTACTTCTGGAGGGGGGAAGTGAGGGGAGCGCGGCGCAGTATCAGACTCCCCCTTCCTCGTTTCTCCCCTGCAGAAGTAAGTTATATATAAGCCATATACTTAAAAAAATATTTTTATATGCCAATATGTCTTTTTGCTCATACTGATTATCGTAGTTTCGGACGTGACAAGGTTTAATGAACAACCTTTTAATGGCACATTAATACATAAAGGTTAACATGTTTTTTAATAAAGATGGTAAATCTTTTCGAGAGAAGAAATGAGTAAAATGGAATTTTGGGTTTTTATGTGATTATCATCAGAATTTCTGTACCTAAGACGCAGACGGATGCAAATCCAAACGTTAAATTTTCAACAGTATCCTAAAGAATTTGCTTTTTTAAAGTGATTTCTAAGAATTCAGAACATTCATTTTTATTTTCAGCATATAAATACATTGGTGCTTTCATTAAAACGCTTACATTTCTTCAAAATCAAGGGACTTGATCATAAACTGGATACGAAAATCGAAATGTCATTTCGTCAAATTCTGGATTCGCATCCACCTGCCTCTGAGGTACAAATTTAATGCTTGGTGCAAAATTCATTAAATAATTTGTTTGTTTTAAGCGCTTTTACGATGTTTTATTACACAATTCAACGATTTGTCCGTGTAGGATCAAAAATAAAAATCAAATTGAAATTTGAAAGACGTTACGTAAATTAATACGTGAATTCAAATAATATAAATAACTCTCACGATTTCGTGGCTCCTTGTGTTTCAGCTTAAGTAATTTCTTCCATTTTTGACTCCTATTTGGCCCGGCTTAGAAATTGGACGTTATTAGAAGGGTCTAACGTCATAGAAAAAGCTAATAGAATGGTGACGCAAATTTTTACCGAAATGGGCATCGTTCTGTCTTCTTACGTCTCACTTTACAATAAATAACTTATATGGAATAGTACTTTGGTATACGCTATAGAAACTTTAAGTTATTACCTATAAAGGAATACAAAAATATAAAGATGAAAAATCGTAGAACTCACGAGAACTTGTGACGCGTTATAAGATGCACCCGAATGTAGCCGAACGGAATCCGACACATTCTGATCGCAGATTTTAGCTAGTTTTGGCTAACATCAAAACTGCGGTCGAAACTCGTTTTATTAGCCGAAACTGGCCAAAACCGAAACCGGTCACGAAAGCCAATATGTTGGGTTGACATCCTCAATCCAATGTGTGTGGTTGAGACCTTGGCCTAAAGATGGAGCCGAGGTTTGAGTGGAGTCAAGTACATCGCCCTTCGAAAATCCGCAGTGATTTCAATATTTGTTGTCAAACATTTTATTAAATATTTTAATAAAACCACTTACTGACTTTTCCATGTCTACTGGTTTCGAGACGTACCTAACTCTTCGTCAGGACACTCATTAAACGAACATGCAAAACCCACTATCCACCTTCACCATAGTAGTTGTTGCACAAAAATATAAAACCGATGTTCCATTTTAATTGTCACGCTAAACCTATTGTTGCAATTATTGTTTCTTCGCAACAATAAAGGTTTCAGCTCTTTTACTTCACTAAAATCAAAAGATGGAGGAATTGAATAAATATGGATGTTTAAATATAGGCACAATGGTAAATTTTACACAGTGTGTAAAGTGGCTACTGAAACCAGCCAATGACAGGTCATTAGCCCTGTAAATGCCTAGACTTCCATACTTCCTTATTTAGGTATTCTCTATCCCTCTTGTAATTTGTAAATGTTATGATCTAACTTAATAACGCAGAAATAATCTCCATTCGATTTGATTTTTCAGAACTTTTACCTGAGAATTGCCATTGAGTCAAAAATACCTGTCTAGGGTCCAGGGTACTGGTATAATTGAACGTAGTTATGCAGAAAGCAGCCTGCCATTGAAAAGTGAAACTAAGATAATAGCACTTTTGTGAAAAGGGTGAATTATCAAATCTACACAAGAGTTGGGATGTTTTTGACTTTAACAAATGATAAACAATAAATACATAAGTTTTTTTTATATTACAAACAAGAATCTAATTATGTATTTGACCAGTTTTAATGATTTTTGAAATATCATAAGATTATAAGATTTGTCTAGTGCTGTGGGTGTTTTCTTCAAATTGGGAAATGCCGTTTTTGTGATCGACACCATTTTCAGAAGATGATTAGTACAGTTTTTTTGTATGAAAGCGGTCTGGAAGTTTTTAGTAGAGCATAGAATTGACCTTACTGCACTCCATAACACCAATATTTTTTCAAAATTGTAGACTGGCTGCTTTCTGATTAACTACGGTCAATTACGACACTTAAAAGCGCATTAATGAATAGCTATCAAGTTAAGTTAAGAAATAAATGGTATATTAATAATTGGGTAATAAAATTATATTTACACAATACATCACATACAAATAACATAATCACTAGATCCTCAACACATAGACAACTTAAACAAATACAAACCAATACCACTTTCGGACAAAGTGATTTTGAGTATTATTCAATTAAAATCTATAACCTACTTCCATTAAAGCAATTAGTAATGAGAAAATGTTTAAAAAGGCTATAAAAAAATGGATAGTGGAGCTAGGTAGAAGTAAAATGGGTTGTCTCATTTGCCCATACCAATACTGATTCAACTGCTCCACAACTGTATAGCTTATGTTAGGTTTTTGTTATCTTCATTATGTGTTTTGTAGTATAAGTAATATAGATGTACATTAACACCTTGTTTTTAAAACTGTCTGAATATTTGTTAATTATGTTTGTTTTGTTAGTTAGTCTTCTTTGTTTATTCTCAATTGTAATTTCAAAAAACTAAATTGTTAAGTGTCCTCGGCACGGAAAACCCCAGTGAGGTCACATTATTTTGATTATTAATTATAGTTTGTAAGTGAAAAATATGAATAAATAAAAATAATATTATGAAAACATTAAAATTGTTGTCAGTGAAAATTTACTGCAATTTATTTAAGAAAAATAATATGAGTAATACTTTAATTAAGATATTAAAAACACGATAGAACAAGTTTTTCTTGGGCGCGCTTGAAAAAAATATGATATGCAATTCAAGGCAAACATCCGTAGAATACTAAATACTCACTCTTTATTTGAAAGAAAGTGAGGATGTGTGTTTGTTACGTCACTAACTAATACGTAAGCTGATTGTGTCATTAGTAGTGTGTGTAACAGGTACGCCTATAACAGTCTGAGTATTACATAGTCGAACTTACGCGGAACGCCTACTAAATGCGGCCTGCATTCATGGTAATATTATGGTAAGTATGATCGAACGGTAACATTGCAAATTTTATGCAGAAATTTATTAATTCACTTTTATTAAAAATTCAAATAAACATAAAATTTAAAAAAATTAAAGGAAAATCAATAAATAAGTCATTGAAATAAAATAAAAATAATGTTTGTTAATATACTATCAAACTAAGCCTAAAATTTTTATTTTATGTATCGTATACTCCGCGCGTGACGTCGCTTGTTCTCTTCGGTGAGTTGTCCTGATTGGTGGGTTGGCTTTTCTGAAACCGAAAATCTATCAAAACACTATTACAGGTTGATTCAGAAGATCTTGTGACGTCATTTAAAGTAGTTCATTTTAATGAATTTTTTCATACTTTTTTGACAAACTTCGCCGTACAAAATAATGCTTTTATTTTTACCGCGTGTACATCCAATTTCCCGTAGCGCTGAACTTTTTCATTGGCCCAAAATAATTTCCCGAGAATAATTTGTCGATAGTATAATTCGCCGGCAAATAATTATTAAAAAATAATAGTTTTAAAGTAGTGTTGAAATAAATATTTTATCAAGGAAAGTTTGATCAACCCATCGGAAGGCGTAAAATTTTGTAATCATATAAAGTAAAGTTGTATTTAAAATTTGGAAAGCAGAAGTTCTTTTAAAAAACTCAACACCTACCCATTTCAAAACGATAGAATCTTTTTTTATTTTGTGATTCACGTTTATATTACTTAATTTGTAATAAATAATAAACAATATTTTGAGTTTGTCCAAATTTTAAATAATAATTTGTATTATATCCATCTATTAACATATTACAACAGAGATGAACAACATTTTAGAGAAGGTAATAAAGAAGTCTAGGCATCTACAAGGCTTAAAAATTAAACCAGCCAATGACAGGGGATAAGCCCTGTAGATGCTTAGAATTCTATATTATCTGTCATTGGCTGGTTTAAGTTTTAAGCCCTGTAGATGCCTAGACTTCTTTATTACCTTCTCTAAAATGTTCTTCATCTCTGTTGTAATATGTTAATAGATGGATATAATATATTATGTATTACAAATTAAGTCATATAAACGTGAATCACAAAAAAAAATTCACTCATTGGCTGGTTTAAGTTTTAAGCCCTGTAGATGCCTAGACTTCTATATAACCTTCTCTAAAATGTTATTCATATCTGTTGTAATATGTTAATATTAACAGCTTACTAGGGAGTTGAATCCAGTCCTTGTCTTGTTGTTATATCGATCTCTTTATTTATGCATTTATTTACGCCCAACGAGCATTTGTACACCGGGGAATATGGTTGGTACATAATAATTGAAAGTATTTGGATGAAGGACATATGTATACAAGTAAATTCAAAGGACAACATTTTGAAATCAGAAAAGCGTTATTAAACGTCAAAAATAATACATATTGGAATTTCATTAACAAACATCTTAGAGAACGTAAGAAAAAGCCAATCAATCAATCATCACAAAAATTGCATCATACACCTTGCAAATCATCACTGATATCGTCTTCCTTTACCAAATAGTTTATAATAGATTGCCCTCAACCCCTTGAAAAAAAAAATTCGCATCCCTCAACGTACAACTTGGCTGAAACAATAGGGATATATCACATTTTTTAAAAACATTTTTGTAACACAATTTGATAATATGTATATATGATTCTTATTTAGAAACTTTGCTGGTCTGTATTTAAACTGTATTTTTTTAAATGTTACTATATCATTTTCGACTATTTGTTTCTTCAAAATAAATAAGTAAATAAAATAATGAGGGTCTATGAAATACTTCCTATATTTTTTTTTGCTACTTATATACGTAGCATAAAAATATTTATAATTTTGAATTCTGCAAAAACGGTTCATGCAATGGCCACGCCCCTAATACGTCACGATTCGTTTACAATTTATATACACTTAAGGGCGGGCATATTGCCTTAAGGCAATTTCTTCCTATCTATCCAAACTGTTCAGTTTGAGAAAATTACAAGTACATGGACATATTTTGACAGAATACAATTCTGTATAACAAATTGAAATACTAAACTAAAGAATTTACACTTTACTATGAAGAGAGGAGAGGAGACGTGATAGGATAGAAAGAAGAAAGAGAAAAGAACAACTCAAACATTTAGATAGTGACATTTCAATCTTGATTTAAATGAAAATAAAAAAGGGGCGTCTTTAATTCAAAAAGCTACTACTGTGAAAAAGGAGGCAAGAAAATCAGAGCGGTGAAGGGGTATTAAAAGGGTTCTCTCGTTACAAGAGTGAAAGAATAGTCCATGTTGTGATAGAGGTGGAAAGAGCTCTCTCAGATAAACAGGCGAAATGGGATTATTCAAAATATTGTATAGAAGTAGTAGTTATAGTAGATAGTGTGAATGTTTCTTCTATGACTGATAATGAACCAGTGTAGTTGCGTGCGGTATTCGGTTATGTGGTCAAGTTTTTAGTATTATAATTGCAGAAAAATCCACTTATTTAAATATAAACCGGGTTTAATTTATTAATCGGGTTGGTCCCGTAGCTAGTATTGCGGACTCACGGATCAGAGGTCCGAGGGTTGAACCCCACTCTACCCCAACTTGATTTCCATTTTCTAATAGTGAGTTGTTTACACGTTGATAATGGCCACCAAAATTGAAATATTTGGGTAAATAAGAACAGTAATATTTTTTTTTTGTAAAAAAAAAACTACCTTGTATATATATATATTTTTTTATTTTTTTATTTTACATATTTATTACAGCAATATACAAGTAATTATTTATATAACAAATTAATTCAGTAGTAACAGTAAGCATACATATTTTTTAATTTTTCTGTTGGTTCATCTAAACTGCCTAACCAGGGATAGCTTCCCCGTTCTAAGGCAGTAAATTATGTATTTTATAATGATATTTAAAAGTATTTACAGTTTTATCATAATGTGTGCTTTTTCAGTCTTAAAGGTAAACAATGAATATCCAGAGAAAACATAAATAATACCAAAATCTCAATATCCTAAGTCCTAAGTACTTTACTATTAAAACAAGCAACCAGCTTACGTCCTTCTACATCGGACAACAAATTATCTGACTCCCTCCGACCAATGTGGATTAAGAATGCAGTCAACACCTTCCTCAGCCTGGCAATCCCACTACATTTCCATGAAACTGGGATAAGGTTATATACCCTCGGGCCTATATAATATTGCTGCCTTTGAGCTAAAAAAGTATTGACTCTTGTCTGTAGAATCAAGTAACAAATAATCAATCAATATTATAAGCAAGGTAAGAAAAACGCAACTCCCATTTGAAAAAAAAAAAATATTTTCAATTTTATCCACAAAGTAAAATAAAGTTTTCTGTAGGAAAAGCAAAATATGCATACAATTTTTTCTTCGACGGAGATACTTTAAATGTTCATTCAAATATACTCATTTTTGTACACAACTATCGGTTTTTCTTTACAGACAGTCGAAGATAACTCTGTTAACTTTCCATTGTCATGGGGGCTCTGAGGATTCTAAGTGAAAATGAACTTAATTTAGTCAATCTAAAATATCTGGCGCTTATTCGTGTTTAGGGCAACTTTGTCATGATACCGCGGTTCAATAAGGTTAACCTGCAGCCATATTGTACGGATAAAATCGGAAATTATGACATATCTCCATTATTAATTATCACTGTATGCCTTGTCCGGATTAACTGGTTCGACCTTCTGCATTAGTTGACCATTTATATTGGGAAATCCATTGGAAGTGGTATGACAAAATGACTAGCAAGAACGAACAGTGGCGTGCAATAGAACACTTGTTATAAACTAAGCGAAGAGTTGAAAAATTCCCATAGAATGGCACGTGCATTCCATAACTTCTTTCACAAATACAAGAGTTACTTGATACTCCACCCTGATGATGCAAAAACAATAAAAAAATTACACCACCTTCGGTTAAAAAAGATTGGCCTACTACTCGGTTAAAGTATACAATCAACTTCCATTATCCATAAGGACAATTAGTAAGTACTCACAATATAAAATTGCTATTAAGAAATGGATTGCGCACGGATCGATGAGTGGATCAAGCCAAATAGGTAAAATTTGTGTACTGTATATAAAATTTGTTATGTTTTTTATGATTATTTTAGTTCATATAGCTTATTAGATTTAATAGATTAATAACGTATTTTTATTATTATGTTAACTTTATAATACAACTAATTTCAGGCATGTTTCACTTTTTGTAAAATGTTTCCCTCGCCACGGAACACTTCAGTAAAGGAACATTATTCTGTATTAAAAAAAAAGAATACAAACATTGTAAAAGTATAGATAAATAAATAATTACATAGAATTAAGAATAGTCCAGAAAAGGGTGTTTTCTCACTGGAATATTAAATAGTAGTTCCTGGACTGGTACCTGAAGCCTGATCACCTTAACTTCACGTAACAAAAATGATCACGATACCCTGCGATTGGTGTACTAATTCCATGCCCTATGCACCATCCGGTACGGAAAGAGAATGATGATGATGATTATTTTATTTATTTCAAGAAAAGCAGCAGCCATTACAAAAAAAGTACAACGTTTACAAGTTAACAAAAATTATAGGCCAATTATAATATTTTTCAGTAGACAACCGTATACAAAACTGAAAAAAAAAGTGTAATGTCAATCCGTTACTTGTAAAAAGAAAATATATCCTTTACTCTTTCGATTGAACGTGAACAGAAGGAGGTATCGAAAATGTTTCCTTTGTATACTTGAGATTCTTTGAAAGCTTGTAATCAAATAAAATAATAATTAATTAGGTAACGTTACGTTAAAGAAAATACAATATCTTGTAGAACAGAAAGTTTTCTTTCGAATGACGTATAACCATCACCACTTTATTTAACTATAAGTGCTCATTTTTAAATTGAAAAATAAGGCGACACTACTTATTATGTTACTACCCAATAAATCTATATATATAAAAGGCAATATTCGTATGTGTATCCTTAATAGACTGAATAACCAACTACTGGACTGATTTACGTGCAGTTTTCAGCGAAAGGTAGATCTTTGCCACGAGCATATTTAAAGCTCCTAAAATCTTCCATTTATTATGTAGAAAAAAGTAAGGAGCGTAAATGTGTTTTTCATCGTTCACCAGGGCTTCATTTGCCGAGAATGCGTGTTCAAAAAAATTGGAAAAATGTATTTTTTTTTTATTATTTAAAAAAATGTTTTTGAATGTTTAAAAACACCATTCGTTTTTCATGGATCCCAATTAGATTCTTTACTTAAATCCCTTATAATTTCTACCCATTTTTTTCTATTTAATGGATTTTCAGTAACGATAAAATAACATTAACTGACATTTAATACATTTTTGAAAATCGCATTCCCACAGAGTGCACCCTGTTGGTTGGAAGATTAAAGTTTGACATTTCCAAAAATAATTGTTTATTAAGAAATTCATTATTTTATGCTTTGGAATTCAAACATAAAAAAGTACCCAGGTACCGATAAATATATGAAAATGAATTAATTTTAGTTCTAGAATTTAATCAATAACAAGTTGCTAAGAAGAACAAGTACGCTAAATACAGTAATTGAAATCAAACTTTTGATTGTGTTCATTTAATATATTTATTTATTTATTTGACGGACTTATACAGTCCATTCTAATGATGATAAATACAATTTCTAATAATAAAAACCGGCACCAATAAAATAAAACACAACCAAATAAAATTAAAGCTAGGACGAAAAAAAATTACTACCTCAAGACAAGATCTGGTCTATCCTAATGATTTTTTAAATCTATAAAGACTTACACCAAAAAAGTCCAGATCTTGTCTCGAGTTTACAATACGTCACAATCGGGACATTGGTGCATGCAAGCCATAGTTTGTGCTGTGTTGATCGAGGAATAGCATATTATTATTTCACAACCGGCGGATTGAAACAAGATTAAGATATAAAATTATTGATTGATTTGGTGTTTATTTTGTAGAACTCCATATTTAAACTTATAATTAGAAATCAAACACTGATTTGAGTCTACTGAACACTTTATTTTATTTTTACAAATATAAACATATAAAAATAAATGACATTCGTTTGAAAATGCCCTAATAAGGCGAAACAATTGTCACGAAGTTTTTATTTTTATATGTTTATATTTGTAAAAATAAAATAAAGTGTTCAGTAGACTCAAATCAGTGTTTGATTTCTAATTATAAGATTATTGACTCAAATCAAGCAATAGCAAAGCATTGCCGGCCATTGGTGCTTTTGTACTGAGGTAAGTTTATACCTATTAATAAAATAAAATAAAAGAATACACCTCCGTCACTGAAAACCTATGGTGTGCCGACGAAAACATTGGCACGTAGTTTTTACTTTCACCTAACCAGTTCTTATCGAATGAAAAGCAAGTAGACACCGAATCAAAACGGCAGTCTCAATAAATAAAATTCTCTCAACAACCTTAAATTTTCTGGTATCTTTCTACCATAGCCAATAAATTAGCAACTATTTGAAGAATTATTGATGGTATCGAGAATGGTTTAACGTCGGTGGTTCAGAAACGTGCTTGAATCTTGTATCAGATACTCTTGCATTCGCTTTGCGTATGGATACTCTTATCATTTTTTGTTCGCCTGGTATTTTGAGTAGAAAATAAAAACTCAAAATAACCTAAAAAACAAATTAAAATCCGTTTTTGTACATAACAATCAATTAAATGATAAACATTGTGCGTGATTGAAAAAATCGAGTGATAAAAGCTGAAACTTTTATTACTCCTTCGATGTGAAAAAACTTTAAAAGGTGTATAATAAAGTGCTGTGACTTTGTACAAAATACAAAATGAAAGTGTCAAATTTGGCTGTGTTTTCAGTAGTCGGTTTGCAAATGATGATGGTATTTTTAGTTTTGGATTTACCACACACTGCAATAGCACAAGATGATTCCTTCGCTCTTCCTGTACAGATTGTTGGCTTTCCCGTCATCATCCTTGCTGTCAGGTTGTCAAACTTTGTTAAGAAGTTGGCATATTCACTTAACCCGAGTAAGTTTTACTTTTAATAATTATTACAGTCTCATTTCTCTTTAAAAAAAACAAAAAATTTCAAAAGAAGGAATAACAAGTATTGTAATGTTTTATTGGTATAAAAGAGTCAAGTTTCTCTGGTAAAATTTTTGGGGCATCATATGATCCACTTGATACGAAAAAAACCTACTATCTAAGTCTGTCTCGTAGTAGCGCGTTTGTTTATTATTGATAAGTTTCAGGTTAATTTAATTAATTATAATAATAATGCACTCAAAATATAGTTGTAGGCGCATTTGTCTACCATTCTTGAGTTCCTACGTTCAATTCCTGACAGGGTAGACGTGAAATATTGATTTAATAGGTTGTTTAAACAGCAATATTTCATTGTTCCTGGACTGGCACGTAAAATGTAAGATTGAACATCTTACCTTCATGTAACAGATGATCAAAATACGCATTAGTTTTACTAATGCAGTGCCCCATGCACCACTGGGGAGAGGAAAACATGATGATGAAAATGAATATAACTAAAATGTTTTTTTTGGTTAAAATATCATTATAAAAAAATAACATAATTAAATACTAGATAAAAATTTATATACTGGAAAAAAGTGGAATAAGGAAGTTAAAAGAATTCAGGAATTAATAAAGAAAAATTGGGTTTGATAACTTAATTAGAAATAATTTCTCTTATAAAGGCTAAGATGCGATGAATAAAGGAGTTATTGTCAGAGTAATACGAGGATAAGTAATAATACGATACATTTTATTTACGAAGAGATATTATTATTTGCTGTTTTCTATTGCAAGGGATATCGCTAGCTTTTCATGTACAATAGAAAGTAGCATCAAACGTTTCTAGAAGAACGGACAGACTATGACTGCAGTTAAAGCTGTCATAAAATCTATGTTAATCCAGAAACGTCGACTATTTAAATTTTGCCATTGTAACAATCTAACATTTAGTTCACAAGTCGCAGTAGTTTTAGTATTGTTAATATTGTAATTTAGTGATGTTAATAATGTAAAAAAATAATGTTAAACCATTGCATTTTAATGGGGGAAAATACGATTCCAGCAAAGCAATGGTTTGAAAAGTATTATTTAGACTCTGTTCAATAAAGACCAATGATAGAGAAGCGTTTAGCCTATTTTAAACGCGGCCGCACATACACCAATGATGCTGAACGCTCTAGTCGCCCAAATTGAAGTTGCTTGATATAGCTGACACCTTAAAGATATGAAAGCTGGTATTATGAACGCATTTGTAGAGTAATATATAGTGTATTAACGTATTAAATATGCGTTTTAAAAACGTTCATAATATCAGCCCAGATAATAACATACTGTCCATGCGAAAGCTCTGTTCGAAGTACGTACCGCGGTCGTAGTCGATCAAAAACAACAACGCGTCAACAATTCGGATCCACTGTTTGGAGCTGTTTCTGCAAATAAAATGATTTTTTTCATGCGGTATGTGACAATGGATAAAACATGGATCCATCACTACACTCCGGAGTCAAATCGACAGTCGGCCGAGTGGACAGCAACCAGCGAAAGCCGCCTTAAGCGACCAAAATATCAGCGAGCAAGGTTTTGGCCTCCGTATTTTGGGATGCGCACGGTATTTTATTTATTGAATTACCTGAGAAAAGAAGAACCAGCAATAGCAAATATTATATGCTATATTTGGTGCGTTTAATGGAAGAAATTGCAAAAAAATTCCCTAAATGAAGAAGAAAAAAGTGATCTTTCTCCAAGACAATGCTGCGTGTCAAAAGTCGATGGTAACGAAGGCCGAATTTCGTGAATTGAATTTCAATTTGCTTCTACACCCATCGTTTTTTCCAAATTTGTAACCCCCGCGACTATTGGCCCCTCGCAAACCACAAAAAAATGCTCCAGGGAAAGAGATTTAGCTCCGATGAAGATGTGATTGCAGAAACTGAAGCCAAAGTTCTACCAAAAAGGCACCCAAATGATAGATAAGGGTTGGAATCATTATGTCACTCTATGAGACTATGATGACGAATAAAGTTGAATTTTGCCTAAAAGTTGTCGTTTCATTAGTCATGCAACGAACTTATTGAGTGAAAAGTATATAAGTTAAAAAACTAATTATAAAAATTACAAATTAATGAAAATTTTTTTAGCCACTAAAACAAAATGTCAAAAAAACCTCTTTTTACGTACTGAATAAAAAAATTCAGAAAAAAAATTATCAAAATATTTTCGCTTTTTAAAAAAAGAATATTTTTTTAAAAATAAATATTTGGGTTCTCATGATTTACCTAAATATTTTATTTTGAGGGCCATAATCAACGAGTTGTAAATAACTCACAGTTAGAAAATAAGAATCGAGTTGGGCTATAGTGGGATTCGAATCACGGACCTTTGGGCCGTGAGTCCGAGACACTAGCCACGGGACCACAACCCGATTCAACCGATTTTTCTTCACAAGGCAGTCTAATTACGTATGTGATATATTGTTTAATATAATTATATACAATATAATTTGATACAACTGTAAATATACTTGTCAAGAATAGAAAAAAACATCAAGTTACCATAGTGTAACAAGTTGTATGTAGGTGTTAATGATCCTAACCTTGACACAGTAAAACCCAAATCAAGTTATTCACTTTTTTTCAATTATTATAATTTTTCAGTGGCCTGAATAAATGTCCTCTAAATTTAATAAATAAATTATTTTACTGCCAAAAGTTTCACTTTGCATTAAATTTTTCAAACTTACCATAAATTTTGGCGTTTTATCAATTTGAAGCTAAAATACCGGTTGAATACATAAATTGCGCGTGTCATACTTTAAAGGTTATTTGAATATACAAATACTAGAAAACAGGTCATAATTTAAAAACAGATAAAAATCCTCGTTCTTGGAGGGTTAACACACTTGTTTTTTTACACATAAAAGCTAATATAGATTATTTTAAAAACTGTTTGATTTTTAAATTTAATTTAACTAATTATTTTTTAAATATTTTTTTAATAATATAACTGTTTGAATGTTTATATTGTATTTCTAAAGGTTGCATTTCCGTAAATTTGGTTTGTTCATCTAGTTTTTTTTGTACGTCTTATTTTGCATTTCTCAATAATTTTATTTTCTTCTTTTAAAAAATTTGAATAATATATTTCAGTTTCATAGGTTTATTTCACAAAATATTATTAATCATAATGGTACCAACATTTTTTGTAGGTGCATCATTAAAAACCAAGATTGCATTTTTAACCAAGCCTGACCGAAGGGGGGGATTCGAATTCCCCATGGACCAATGATAATTCGATAACTAAAGTATTATTGAAGCTATTTGCCGTATATTTTTTGTAATCGTTAAATCAATAGAAATAAGCATATTTAAACAGTTTAAAACAAAAAAAGACGTAAATAATACAAGGGTCAGTTTCACTTTATGCACATAAGCATTCGGCAACCTAACAAAAATTAATAAAATACACAAATGAGTATAATATGTGTATGCGAAAACATGAATTGCACTTTGGTTGGTCATAAACACTTTGAAGTTTGTTAGATATCAACTTCAGATAGATTCAGTGTCTCGATTTAGATGTTTTTCATGTCTTAAAAAGCTCATCATTATTTACCAATCTACACCCAGTGGTGCATAGGATACTCCATTGGTACTCACATATACACTGCATTAGAAGATAAGGTGATTTGTCCAGGGCTAATGAAATTTTGGGTCCTCAAGCAATGCTAAGTAAACACTCCAACTACGAGGAGGACTTATCTCTACTAGAATTCTTTTTTTAGGATTTTTACCTGAGAGTAAAAGTTTTTTTTGGTTGTCGAAAAAACTCTTAGAAATCAGATTTATTATACACAAAGAACTGTATTTATCATCCATCCGGACACATAATATAAAGTTCATAACCCAAAAACGCACTACTACCCAACTCATGAAAAAAAAACCAAACTAATATTATTAATTAATTGAGTTCCAGTTTCTATATGCAAGTTAACAGAGTTATCCTAAATTAATGTCTCTGAAATTAAATCAAGTTTTCTGTATGAAAAAAAAACACTTGTTTAAATTCAAGATCCTCGTTTTCAATTATAATTTAATTTAATAACAGATATAAGCTAGATTACATCATGCCTTGCAGCTACAGAGCGCATGGACGGTATGAAGCCAAGCTCCCATATATATTATTTTAAAATTGAATTTTGATTTTTCTGGTTATCTTTTCAAAATCGTTTACAAATAAGAGCTGTATTACAACATATCCTGCAGCTTCAGAGCGTATAAACGGTTGGAATTATAAACCCTATTTATGAATTTTAAATTTTAAATAATTTGATAGTTTAAGATAATGATTCAAATTAAAAAAAAACACATTAGCAGAGTAGTAAGTTAGTCAAGTGTTCATAATAAAAAGTAAACAATAAATAAATAAAGCACTGTTTTCAAATATTATAATATTGTTCGCAAAATGAAAGCGATTAGCGATGTCCGACTACCAATATATATCAAATACCTACAATAGTTTATAGTTGTAAATAATTAGAGGGATATAAGAAGGACAATACCGTGTATTCCAAATATAATATTTTATACAATAAAAAGTACAAAAAAAACTGACTAAGATTGACGATCATAAAATTCACGGCTCTTTTTAAACATATTTTTAATTAATCGCTTACTTAATTTTACTTAATCTTTAAACTATCCTTTTGTTTGTCGATTTCGTGTGTAAATCGTATTTGTTTGTTAATTTTCCTTTTCAATTTCTATTTTTAGGTCTTAGAAATATTTTCCAAAGAATTGTTATACTGTTTTTTTCGAAGATTTCCGGTACTGAAAATAGAGTGGGGAAACACTTTTAGGTATATGATTACGACCTGTCTAATGTGATATGTTTGGTTTCCGGTTAAAATGATGTCATTGTAGATTTTAGGTGCAGTAAAAGGGGATGAATTTTTAATAAAAAAAATATTAACTATAATTTAATTATATTGTTGTTTTTTTTTTCATTGAGGGGAGTCAAAGGCCCATCATCCGCCTTCAGCTGTTATGCATTCCTGGGACTCTTAGGTTTGCGAACCCTCCCGAAATTCCGGGATCTTCCCGGGAATAAAGAATAAGCTTATATATTTTTAATCTCTCGACTCCCGACATACAGATAAAATCACTTGGAATCGATTCCTGTACGATTACCACAAATGTCATCATCATCATTCCTCTTTTCGCGCACCCCATAGTGCATAGGGGCACTGCATTTGTAAACTGAGCGTAAAAAATCAGCGTATTTCAATAATCTAAGTAAGGTAAAGTGATTAGTCTTACGCTTCAGGTGTCAGTTCTGGGACAATAAAACATTGCAGTTTAAACAGTCCGCCCTACCAGGAATGGAACCCATGACCTTGAGAATGATAGGTAAACGCACAAACTACTACAGAACGAGGCGAACTTATTTCCATCTGATTTCCTTATATGGGATGATAATAATAATAATAATCATAAATCTTCATAAAAAAAAAAATACAATATGATAAATACAATAATAAAACAAAGGTAAACTTTCTGGTTCTATTTCTCACACAGAACCGTATTTTTCATCCGCCTTTTCTGGTTAAAATGAATGTGGGAAAGAATTTAAAAGTAGTTGCATTTATCCATTTATCCCAATCTACTAACTAATCTTTCGTTTAAGTTGTTTTTAATATTACCTTCCGGATTTTCGGTGGACTGAGTTGGCAACCCTAAGGACTTTGTCAGATGCGCACATTGGAAAGTTGACTAAATTATTCCCAAGGAATACAAACTCTGTGCAGATTAATAAAGAGAAAGGAGAATTTATGGAGAGGGCCGAACACGTCATCCCCGTCGGATTCCCTATTCATCGATTTTTTTAATTAAAAAATAAAATAAACAAAATTTACAAACAACTTACAAAAAGAAGAAAACAAAATAACAACCTTTTTTCTACCGTTAAGAAGTTTTTATGGATTTGATTTTTTTTTCTTTTATTTCAAATGGTAAAATTAAATAACTATTTGTTTTCAGATACGTACAAGCGGCGAGTGCGTCGGGGTGCAATAGCAGGTTCGGACGACCTGTCAGATCAACTGGATGTGGTAGAAGCAGAGAAGAAGCTCGTCGCTGAAATGGGAGAAAACGTGTGTATTTACGAGAGGATTTGTGCACATTATGCGCAGAAGACGAAGGAACAAAGGAGGTCTGGGTCAACAATCGACTGGGAAACTGTTTTGAGGTAAATCAAAAATAGTATGGGAAATTCTAAATCAATTTGTCGATGCTCCTGAACTAGTAAGCTCAGATTTTCAACTCTTGTGTGGCTATAATATCACACTAGTCGACATAGGATACAAACCTTGATATTTATTTATTAATTATAAAAATAATATGACCTCACTGGGGTTTCTCGTGCCGAGGACACTTAACAACGTACTTTTTAAAAATTACATTTGAGAATAAAAAAAGAAGACTTACTTAATGAACAGAGATAATTAACAAAACATTTACAATTTTAAAACAAGGTGTTTATGTACATCTATAATATTTATATCACAAAACACACAATGAAAACAACAAAAACCTAACATAAGCTATACACTTGTGGAGCAGTCGATTCAATATTGGTATGGGCAAATGAGACAATCCATTTTACTTCTACCTAGCTCCACTTTCCATTTTTTTAAAGCCTTTTTAAACATTTTCTCATTACTACTTGTTTTAATAGATAGTGGAAGTAAGTTAAAGATTTTAATTGAATAATACTCAAAATCCGTTTGTCCAAAAGTGGTATAAGTTTGTATTTGTTTAAGTTGTCTATGTGTTGAGGATCTAGTGATTATATTATTTATATGTGATGTATTATGGGGGTTATGTCTTTCATTTGAGTAAGAGTAGTTATTTGAATCTATAAGTGAGATTTGTTTTAGCGTATAATTGTTTTGGTGTCATAAGTTGTGATTTATGGAATATTTATTCAGAAGACGTCTGTATCGGGACTATGAGTATTATTTAAATTATAGATTTTTGTGCAACAAATACAATATTTAGAACAATGTCACTCGCACCTCACTTATTTTCTTAAATTATGAAGTCGTATTTTTTGTGATCTTCCAATTGATATATTCACACCGAATTTGGAGAGTAAAATTTGTACAACTATGCTGGATGTTGATACAAAAATATTAATCCTTGCTACGCGAATAATGAATATTTACTAATTTAACAACACTCGTAGAGAGCGCACGAAGATAAAACTCATAATCAGGAAGACAAAGAGGCTTCTCTGTGGTGGGTGTTGGGTAAAACAGATTCAGTCGGTTTATGACAGCGATGGGGGATGCACGCACGTAATATGAGAGGCTTATTTATGATTTAAAATTTTGTTTTGCTATAACAGGGCTAAATTATATGTTTATTTGCATAAATTATAGAAAAGGAGTACAGTATGTCTCCATGTTTTTTTTGTTCAAATATATGAACTTTAGAATATCCCGTCTTTTACTAGCACTAACACAATGTTACATCATCGCACGCAAAGGAATTATTTACCACAGTTTTTTAAGAGTTAACATACTTTCTAGAAACCTGTGCCAAAATTAGGTTTTTCACACAGTAAACCATATAAATAATTACTGTTTTTACCCGGATTTTGACTATTTTGACCATAAATTATCTCCTATGATGCTATCATTGAAAAAGCTTCGAATATAACTATCTTCTTGCTCTTTTTATCAAGATTCATGCATTTTCAATAAATCAAATTCTAATTTCAATTTCCCCGATTGGTCGTTTTTTACCTTGTTTTTTATTTTGCTTGAATTTACTTGTGCACTCGTATGTCCACGTGTAAAAATACCCGTCGGGCATAAAAAGATAATTAAATTACATTACCTATGAAGGCTAGTAGGTAGATTTTCCATCTCAAAGAAAGAATAAACCCTTCAATTTGTAGTTTTTCATAAGGGAAGAGAGACTCAAAAACTTTACCTCCGTTAAAAATGCTTTGGCTTTATAACTTAATAAAATCAACGGCGGACGTAATATGGATCCTTCAACATGAACAGGATAGTGAACGGAATATGTACTGGTTTAAAAATCACTTCACACATTTTATCTATAACATAATGAATAAATGCCACGATATTACTAACTTAAAAAAGATCTCAAAGGGAAAGTAATTTGAAAATGGATTTCAAAGCATGAAAAGGCATTCAGTAAATAAACTAATTTGGCGAGATTCATTGAGTTTTGTAACGGTTTTACGGCTTATTTATATAACATTGCTAATGTTTCGGATCATAGGGTATTTTGTCAACATAATCAGTTCAGTTTCACTAAGCCTGAAGTACTGATTACATAATCTTTCAATAACGTAATAAGGTAAGTTGATTCAACTCTTCTACTGAGTCGTTTGCTCTCGGCAGAGTTGTCCTGGTCACGTCACATGATTCCGGCTCCACCCGTTTTTGTCATCAGTGCTTCTGAAGGCTCCCTTGAGAGAGACGTCAGTCGCTTTTGTCACCAAGTCTGTTCATCTTGTAGGAATTCTTCCGCAAGATTGAGTTCCCTATACCACTTTTTCCCTATACCACTCCTTGTACCACCTTTTTTTCCATGTTATCTCTTCACCTCGTGACGTGGCTGAAGTGCGTGAGAACACGGATTTGCGGTGGAAGAAAGAAGCAGTTCAATTCCCAATACTCCGATTGTAGAAACATTAGTCCTATAGGCTGTCCATGGTATCCGCAACATTCTACGCCAACACAGCATTTGATTCAGGAAGAGGAAAACTTGTTGGAATCCGGCGCTCTCCAAATAAAAAAAATGTTGGTCGTGCTTTTGCTGTTGCCGGCTCTTCTGTCTAGAACCAAATGCCTTCAAACTTACTAATCGTCGACAAGTATATCACCTTAGTTTAGTTAGAATGTAAGTTTAAGTATACAATTGTAAAGCGCCCTTGAGGTGATTTTTCATAAAAAAGGCGCTGTATAAATCAGCCAAATATTATTATTATTATTATTGTTTAAACGCGTCTACCTCTTTTTTGTTCTCTTTCTCTCATGGTCCATGTTTTTGCGGCGTAGAAAAATATAAGAATAATTGATTTTTAAATACTAGATGCGACACTAAGAAAACGTCTTGTGTTCCATTGAACTTAGGTCCCGGTACCTAACTTGTATTTGACAACGCTCAGTAAAGAGTTAAATGGGGCGACATACAGCTTTGATTTCACAGTAAACTGGCATAGACAGTTACTCTTTTTTACTCTTTTTTGTTTTGTAGAGCAATTTTATTTACTAAAACACTTCATATACATACACAGTTTACATACATATGCATAGGGTGGGCATATTGCCTTAAGGCAATTTCTTCCTACCTACCCAAACCAATCACCAAAATCAGTGGTATATGAACAAATTGTTGGTATATTATGATATTTCCATTACAAACCAAAGAACATTTTTGTTTTTTAAGAAACAAAAATTGACTAAATATCTACACTATACTATGAAAAGAGGAGTAAGGAAGAGGGAAGGAAAGTGGGAGGAGAATGTTGATGTGGCATGACGCGATAAGGCTCACTTTTTTTTATAGATCTGTCAAGCATCATCTCACCATTTTTAGTTTTAATTTTTATAAATTTACAAGTGGTATTTGTTTGTTTTCAAACTTTTTTATTTTTAAGTATGAAAATTAAAAAGCGTTTCAGTCGTTGCCTAGTAGGTAAAATAATGTATCCACACAAATCTCACCCACACCAATAAATGTCTCAGCTCTTTAACTTTATAAAAATCAAAAGATAGAAAAATTGAAGAAAAATAGACGTTCAAACATAAGCAGAGCGGTGAACGTTATACAGCGTGTAAAGTGGCGACTCAAACCAGCCAATTACAGGTTATACGCCCTGTAAATGCTTAGACTTCCATAACTAAAATGTTCTTCGATTCAATTGTAATATAATAATCCAGTGCTTGTTCTACAAAAAACCCCAAAACATTGTAATTTTTTTATCATTAATATTCTCATTTATTTTGAATTTATTTTATCTCTCGATTTTTCTGTTTTTTTAAGATGAGATTTCAAGCAATTGTCACTGAATTAATCATAATAGAAATTATTATTTAATCAAATATTCAAAGGGTAATTTGTTCGCTCACCGCAAAAAATGTGGGCAGATGTTATTTTTCATTAAACAAATTAGAATCTCTCGAGTCAAAGAGAAATCAGAAATATAGAAGTAAATTATCTAAAAAATGGCGTTTTACATAAACATGTAGGTACCTACAATTCTTAATTAGTGTCTATTCTGGGTACGTAAGTAGGGATTATGCCCCTTTAAATAATCATCGTACCTTGTATTGAGTAACATTTGTATTTTATCAAATAATTCCTTATTACAAATCATACATAAACTTTACTTGAAAAAATACTTTTCTAAAAATGTTAAGATACAGAATATTAAAGTTTGAGAGTATTTTAATAACACTTTCTCCAGATGTTCATGAAAATAAAAAATACACAATATGAAAAAGCATGAAGTTATTTTTTTAATTATTGCAATTCTTATGAACGTCTTTATTAGTTAGTAGTCGGCATTACACAGAAAATTCGTTTTCTAGACAGCTGGTTTCTGGTTAAGTAACTTCTAAGATTTAATTTATTTTATTTTATTAAGTTTATATTTCAAGCACTAACTTTGTGGTTATTCATTATAATAAAATAAATTAAACGAATTTGTTTTTAACCACTATTTTTTATTTTCCACCGACCGGTTTCGAAGCAAACGAGCCTCTTTCTCAAGGCTTACGTAACTAATGAATTGATTCATTTTTTATTTTTATCATGTTCACTAAATACTACACGTGGACCCAATAAATCAAGTCGTTTAACAATATTTATTTTAGTCCTCTCCTGTTTAACTTCGAAAATAATGATATCAAATTACCACCCGTTTAAGAAAAAAACTACTTTGGTTTTTAGTTTAATAACAAACATGTGATGGACAGTTTCTCGTTGTATTATTGGAATTAGTACAAGTACATAACTAACTTCGTGGTCAATAATCATAGAATGTTTTTTCTCCATATAGGCTACTCTTTTAGGTCAATACTCTAAGGTAAGACCTAAATCTATATCACTATGCAATATTTTCGTTAACTTTAAGTAAAATATTTATTTGATGATATTTTATTGAAAAAATATCTTACCTGATACTTTGTTAACAATAAAAAAAAAAATATTTTATTTTTAATAGAGACATACCCTTATCAAAATTAACATTCTTCGCGAGTGAAAATACGTTATTAGTCTACTGCTAACAATAACGAGTATGTTACAATAAAAACCGGTTTTTACTATTCTGTTTTCACTACACTGTGTCAGTATTATATGAAACAGAGAAAACTAGTTTTCTTTACTTTATTATATCACTGGAACAACCAGTCAGAAAGTAGAGTTTTACTTTTTTTATTACATTATTTTTAATAAAAAGAAACATTTGTGTTCTTACGATTTACTCCAATATTTCAATTTTGGGGCCCATTTTTAGTAAATAAATGGTGAGTGCAAATACCGCTTTTCCGCTATTTTGATAAAATGTATTTTAAGTCCAAACGTGTATCTTGGAAAGTATTGATCCTACGAAAAAAAATATTACGATTTTTAAGTAAATTTTATTTTCTCAGACATTCTTATATTTTTTTTTATAAAATCAACAGGGATGTAATAATACACAAAAAAACTGATTTTATGCCCCATTTTTCCAAAATCGCGGCATGAGCGTTGGTCGTTCAAGGTCACAAACAAGGCTTAACTAAGGACCCTATGTCCACCGATCCTGTTAAGTTTCAAAACATAATAACCCTTTTTATTAAAAAAAAGTGGAAAAAGCACATACCGAATGAACTTGAACATCCCATACTTCTAATAAATCTCGACAACCACCCGATGGATCTAAACCTGGTTTTCGCAATAGTGTAAAGTGTCCTAAAACAAAGCTACTCGTATTTGTAATATCTTTGAAAAACCAAAATAAGTGCGTCAAATTAGTTTCTTACAAAAACGTAAAATACCGTAGATTACGGTATTTTACCGCGCCTTTTGGTAAAATTATGTAATTCTACATCCATAGTAGTGCCGGGATCCATGTTGAGTTTAATTAGCCCGTGGTCTTTGTTAGTGTTATTTGGGTGTTAGTGCATTTCAAATGCCTCTTTTATTATTCGTGCACTGTAAGTTTTATGCAAATTCTTTGGTTCGAAGGCGAAAAGATGTCCTGTGTCTATAACAAAGATTTTGCATAAAACTAGAAATTAACACCCAAATAACATAAACAAAGAAGACGAGCTGATATTAAACTTATCCAAAATGATAAATATTGAGTTGTAAATAATTCACTATAAGAAAATGGGAACTTATTTGTGGTAAACATCGTACGATCCTCGGACCTTTGATCCGTGAATTCGCGATACTAACCACAAGACCACAACCCGATTCTTATTATATAAATACGTCAAAACATTACTGATTACATAACTACAAAAACAATTGAAGATGTAAGTAGATAAAGGTGATGAAAACCAGAGATTTCTTTTGAATTTTATTTTTTGTTTTTTTACAATAAAAATAAGTAATAAAACAGAGTATTAAAAAAATAAAGTATAATTACATAGCAATGAAATACATATTAATAGTAAAGATAGTAAACAAACAAATTCCACAAAGGCATGGCCTGTTCGTGGGTATACAAGAAATGAATTTTTGCTCCTATAATAAATAATGGACAGTTATAATATTTTTCTGTAACATAAGAAAGAAAAAATAAAATATTCTGTAAAAGATAATATGGTATTTTTTTATAGTAATTAAAATTAAAAATATTTAAAAAAAACACAAAAATATTCCTTATTATTAAAGGGCAACAAAATAAATCATAGGAAAAAGATTTCATATCATTAGTTTGAATCCAGGATGGTACATGTTTTTTTAAAGAAGGAAAATTTTGAAAGTTTGAAATCAATGAAATATTATCAGTAAAAAAAGCATTAAATTTTTTTGGGCCTATAAAATATGCATGTCTCTGTGAGAGCCTCGTTTTACAATGTATTAGATATCTAATAATTTTACCGTTTGAATATTTTTGACTTTGACAAATGATAAAAAATGAATACATATTTTTTTTTATTTATCAAAAAACAAAAATTTAAATATTTTTTTGACTAGTTTCAATGATTTTTATAGTACCGAAAGATTTTTCTAGTCCTGTGGGTGTTTTCTGCAAATTGAGAAATACCGTTTTTTTGAACGACACTATTTTTAGAAGGTAATTATTACAGTTTTTTAGTATGAAAGCGGTCTGGATGTTTTTAGCAGAAAATAGAATCGATTTTATTGCATCCAATAACACCAAGATATAATTTTTTATACTGTGGACTGACTGTTTTCTGCATAACTACGTTTACTTCTACTTTTTAATTGTATAGTTGGCTTTAGTATAAAATCTTCATCTATGAAAAAAAATACGACATAACGTATGGCTCAACTAACATTATTAATATTAAATTAATTGTTCCATTCAAACATACAAAACCACACCCCTATCCGCAACCGATGATGGATAGGGCACTATACTGGAACACCAAATGCAGAGTATCAGTCTTAGGCATCAGGTACCAGTTGAGGGTCAGTAAAAAAAATAGTGTTATTGTTTTTGCAAAATGTGGATCCGAGAAAAGGCCACAAGACCTCTGAAATAGATCCGGGTTAGGGAGCCTAGAAATGCAATATTTCATTGCCCCGGATTGGTACCAGAAGAGTAAAATTATTAGCACCTTGCTTTCCTGTTACATATGATCGAGATACGCTATGTTTACATTTCTTATGCAGTGCCCTATGCAACATTATATGCGGATAAGAATTCGATGTTGATGACGAAACAAAAGAAAAAATGTATGTAAAAAAGGAAATGACTTATGTACATATGTGGAAAACGTCAACATTTTATATTATTCGTAGTAAATCAATCAAATCGGGTTGTGGTCCTGTGGCTAGTGTCTCGGACTCACGGACCAAAGGTCCGTGGTTCAAATTCCACTCTACTCCAACTCGATTCCATTTTCTAATAGTGAGTTATTTACAACTTGTTGAAAATGGCCTTTAAAATTTAATATTCGGGTAAATCATAAAAACGCAGATATTTATTTATTTTTTTAAAAAAAGAATAAAAAATACCTGTAAAGTTTAGTGTTAACTTAGCGAAAAAGTGTTGATTTTGCTCATGATTTATTAGCAAATTATAATTGGCCAATAAATCGTGCCAAGGTTTACATAATTCAGTCTCTAACAAAAATGCATATTGCATGTAAGAGATATTTACTATTGCACATTTTGCCTCTATTGAGTTTTCACCGGGAACTAAACCGCGTACTAACGACACGTGGTAAGCCGTAAAACACTGTCGTCGTCATTATTATTACTATTATTATGGATAACTTATATAGCGCCATTTTCGTAATATAATACCTCTGGGGCGCTCTACATAGTGATTCTATAGATTAATAAATTTAATTGAAGCTTTTAAATTTGTAATTCAATTAAAATAATTTATTTTTATTTAATTATTTCGACGGCTTACGCCATTGACAATATAAAAGTATAAAATAATATTGAAAAACAATTATAATAAAACAAAACACCAGACCACAGTTTAAAAAATATACAAACATGAAATAAAATCAGCAGAAAATAAGGAAACAGTAAAGAAAAATTAAATAAAAAATTATAACATAGGTACGCAGCAAATCAACAATAAATAAAGGGTTTAAAGACAAAAAATATTGTAGTAACAGAGGCGACGTATCATAGCATAAACAGTAAAACAAGTATAAAACTCAGTACATTTTTATAATTTAGAAAAGAAGTTATTAAAAAGTAATGATTTTGATTATTATAAATATAAATTAAATAAATCTAAGTTTACATGTTTGTTTGCTAACATTTAGACGCGTCGTTGTTTTACGATCGTGATGAAATATTTATAACCCCACAGAATAACATAAAATTTAAACGATATTACAAGAAAATGAATTGATGTACAAAACTCTACGCCAATTATCATTATTGTTAGAAATGTTTTTTCATTTTTCTGCCTCTATCATACAATATTTTATAATATAAATAGCAACGCGAGTAATTATAAGTTAGTTTGATTCCTGACGATGAGGTAGTAACCTCAAAACCGGTCATAGTATAACTCTAAATTAAAGTGGTTTATAAACATATAAATGTAAAATGTCATACCACAAAGTGAAAAATGTTTTTGATAACAAAAATATGTATAGATATATTCTGTTTATTTTTTAATTGAAAAAATGGTTGTAAGGATGTTATTTCGTGGTGTTCTATAAAATCCATAAAAAATGTAATTTAATGCCTATAATTTATTTTTAGTTTTTGTCTTTTTCACACAAACACCGGCCATAGATCACCGTCTCGTCTTCCGTGTTATACACTGATTTATTTTGGTATTAACATCACTTTCACTCGTTTAATTATTATTAGGGTAAATGTTTTTGTATATTTATTTTGCATATTTATACAAAATTTACTTTCCATACCTGGTATATTAGTGATTATTTGATGATTACACAAAATTTAACTTCGTCATTTATACAAATAAGAGAGATGTGTCAAGTCTTGTATCCTATGCAGACTTACATCACAGCCACACAAAAAAAGGTTTTTACATGATTTTTTACTTACATTTCTTGACAAATTGCAGTAAAAACATCAATTTCGATATAGAGAATAGTGATCAATATTGCCTCTGTAATATACTGACAAGAAAATTTTCCCATGACTTTCGAATGAGTACGTGGCTCTCAATAATTAATATCTTAATAAAGTGAAAACGATGAATTAATACTGTATTGGAAATTTTCAAAATATTTATTATTTATTTATAAATTTATTGCAAAAAAATATAATAATATAAATACTTAATAACAGGGAATCTATATAAAACCAAATTATGTAGAATGAAAACGGAGTGTTCTCTGTTTATGATAGTCTCCATCTAACATGGCACAGCCTGTTCTAAGATGGAGATTTTCTATCTTTAGAGCGTAAGTAGTCCTATACTAATAAAACAATATTATAAAAAAGAAAATCTACTTAATTATAAATGCCTAGCTAATCAAATGTAAGAAATAAAAAGTCATTTTTATACAAATATAAAGAATATATATGTGCCAAGAATACATGTTACTTAAACATAAATAATATAGTATAATATATAATAAAACAAATTCAAAGCAATGAAATACATAAAAATATAAATAATATGTGTACCAATTATATAAAGGACTACGTTTATTGATTTACTTTTGAACATTCATAAATATATTATACATACATTTTATATTTATCTTAGAAACATTCATATCACTTTTGTTCCCGAGAATTCACTCTCTCGGGAACAAACGCACAGATGACAAAAAAATAGAAATACATACATATTTGTTACAACTTGAAAAAAATTTAAAACCTGTTATTTTTAAAATTTTTAAATAACAATTAAATAACCTAGTATTTTTGTTAGTTTTTTTTATATATTAAAATGTTTTTTTAAATTTATATACTGGCTACAAAGTGTGTATATGTAAAAAGCCTTTGGGCGTAAAGAAATCAATATATTTTTATTGAATTTAAATTATAAAATAAAACGACACTCTATTAGATTATATTATCAGGTGTAATAAGAAGTGAAACAATTAAAAAGCATTTTAGAGCTTGCTTAGTAGATGAAATACTCAGCCAGATGAATCTCGCCATAAACAATAAAGGCACATATATGTATATATATATATATATATATATTAAGTCAACAGGTGGAAGAATATAAACATATGCATCTTCTAACACAGGCAGGGTGAGAAATGTTACACAGTGGGTAAAAGGATCAGTCAAATCAACTAACGACGAGTCGTAAGCCCTTTCTTTGAATGCCAAGACAATCAAATTCTCTCTTTAAAAATGTTCTCCGTTTCCGTTGTCAGCAATATGTAAATAAACGTATATTTTTATTAATCTCAATTATATTTTTCTTTTTCAGTCAATACAAGAGGTCACCAGATAGGAATAAGGAGTTTTACCTCCTAAGCGTTTTCCTCGGTAATATAGTTGGTTCGCCGAATTTATGTCACCAACTCGCCAAGAGGGGAAGGGCGTGCCCACCACTAGGATCCTGGGAACAACGATAAAATTATACCTTTTAACTAATTTTAAGTTAGATTAAAATACGATTAACATATTATTTGTTAATACAAGTTGTGTCCGTTTTAATTCAAAATTTAAAATTACGCCTAAAGTAAAACAAAACGATAAACGATAAAGGGAAATAAAATTTTCGGCTTTAAAAGATGTTGTATTTGGTTTTATGTTACCAACAAATATAATTTTATTTGGTAAAAAGCCTTCGAAATGTAATGTTATGTTGACGAAAGTGAGCATTTTCGACACCTTCTTCTGTTCGCGTTCAATCGAAGGAATAATGGAGAAAAGGATAATGAGGAAAATACATAATAGTCTTATTTGTTGTTAAATAATCAAAGAGAATTATTGGCCTCGGAATTAAGTACGAACGCTTTACTCTAAAACCGCGATAAGAGTTTAATTGTTTTTCTAACCTTAAATATGGGTATTAACATGTGTTCATTGTATTCCAAATGAAGAGAACATGCGTGCAAATTAAACAAATTTGTTAATGATGTATTATTTTATTATTTTTCAACAATTTTTTCCATTTTGTATTTTCCTTTATTCTTTCGATTGAACGCGAACAGAGCATGTGTCGAAAATGCTTGCCTTCATCTACTTAACATCCCATTTTATAGGCTTCTAATCAAATGAAATAATTTATGTAACGTAAACGCATATATTTTTGAAAATAAAGAAGTCCTTATATGCTCAAAAAGACTGAAAGTATATGAATCGTGCATATTGCCGGTGACAACATACGGACTAGAAACCATGTCTGTAACACAAAAAAGTAGTAAGAATTTAAAATGCAAGCAACGATCCATGGAAAGACAGATGCTCGGTGGATGTCTAAGAGACAGAGTAAGAAATAAGGAAACAAGGCGCCGAACCGGAGTCGTGCGGAGAAATTGAATGGCAGTGGGCAGGACACTCGACGAGGCAAAATGATGGCAGGTGGACATCCAGAATAATGAAGTGGAGACCATGGGCAAATAAAAGGAGTGTTGAAAGGCCACAGAAAAGTTTGGACGATGACATCGCCTCTATTGCCAGTAAAACATGGGTGATGAAAGTGGGTTATAGGAAGGAATGGAGACGTTTGTAAGAGGCCTTTATCCAGCAGTGGAGAGAATAAGGCTAAAGAAGAAGAAAAACTTAAACGCAAACACAATATTTTTAAACTGTTGGTGTTTATTTTTGAAATTGAAATAAAACGGACAGAACTTATATAAATACATAATATTATTTAATCCTTTAGATGAATGAGTTTTTAAAATATTTTAATACATAAAATAAACGAAAAAATATTTCGGTTTTTTATTCAACATCGTCATCATTATTCATCACCAATGGTGCAAAGGAATCTGGTTTGGCAGTCCAATCGCAGTGATCAATCATTATTTGAAATGAAAATATTTTTATTAATTTTTGTAAAATAGTTTACAATTAAATTGTGCCCATGTAAAAGAGCATAATATGCGAGCCATGTTCAGAAGCCAATGCTCTAGATTTTTATATTTTTTTAGAAAAAGTGTGTAAAAAAAAACTGGATATTGTTAATATACTTGTTGACTATTTTTCAACATAATCACCATCCCATTCAATGCTTGTGGTGAGCCGTGGCATAAGCTTCTTTATCAAGCCAAGAGCGCCTTGGTGGCTAAGGCCATGTAGGAACGGACACATTTGGTTGGAATGTTTTGAACCACCTCCCGTATTCTCCTGACTTGCCGCCTTCAGATTATTATCTTTTCACCTTTCGCCACACATTCGAAGGACAGCCGCAGAAGCAGAGAGGTACAAACAAACCTACGATCCTAGACATCCCCTACACCACCACCAACCAACCTCGCGTCTGAGATCTAGAAACAGTTTTATCAAAGCCACCTTCCCTGTTGAATCCTCACAACAGCAGAGAGAAGAACAATGGTAACAGGATCTTGGAGCAAGACCGTGGATGGATCCAAATGAGGGTATCCGAGGAAGTGAACACCTACCATACTCTCTATGGATCGCCCTCAATAGACTACGGGTGGGTGTTACACGATGTAAAAAAATCTCCAAAGGCGGGGGTACCTCTCTGGTGATGATATATTGTGTGACCCAGGATGACAGCTACCTATTGACATGCCCGCTCATGGAGGAAGGCTGCACTCCGGGGGACCCAACTGTGGCAAACGACAAGGCGATACCCGTCGCCGCATATTGGAGTAGCAGGGTATAATCCAACCGGACACGCTAAGTAAGTAAGTACTTTTCTGAAGGTACACATGGGTGAAATGAAATTTTCAGCCGACGAGCAGTTGCAACTAGAGGTTCTGAAATGGGGGAAGGAGCTGGCAGGAGAGTTTTTCGAGGAGGATATAAAGAAGCTTGTGTCACGGCTCACCACATTCATTGAACAGGATGAAGATTATGTAGAAAAATAGTCAACAAGTGGATTAATAATATCCTGTATTTTTTTTCAAATAATTTTTTTCTAAAAAAAATTTAAAATTTAGTGCACTTAATTTTTGAACATGCCTCGTACCATACAAATGAATAATAAAACAAAAAACAGTTTAATTTAAACATAAAATCGAATAAATAGCAATGAGGTATCAGTGGCAATCATTGAATTTCAATAAGCATTGTTTAATTTTAAAAAGCAATAAAATTGACCTAATAGAGCTTTGTCTGAAAGTTTTTGTTAAATTACTCACGTAAAATAACAAATCACGTATACCCTTCTACGTGGGCATAATTAAATTATTGAATGTATTGATTTGCAGGCCGCTGCATGAGAGTAATTGGAGAAAATAATTAATAATTAGTACCTACGAATGAACAGTTTTTTTTTATTATTGCGCAATTTTTAGTTAAGATATTTAATATTGCAATAACAAAGAAAACATCAAACGAGGGCACAGTAAAAAATGATATTGAAATGTGGTGAATGAAAGATTTTCTTGCCTTTGATTTCAGGAAAACACAGCAAGTTAGCTACGAATTGACTCAAATTCTTACCAGCCACGTAGGTTTTATGAGCTATCTTTACCGTTTTAAGCTGTCAAAAATTAATAGCTGTCCATGTGATGACGGACACCCCGATATGCCCCTCATTTGTTGATGCATTGTCCCATTTTCAGCTTAGAGCGAATGCAGCGTGATGTAAAAGTTTGGATGAGGACCTAGAAGATATCGTAACAGTAATAAGTCATAAGCACTTATCGCATGAGGTAATATCATACATTGTCAAAATAGTAAAGGTTATTGTTGAAATAAATAAAAAAAGGACACAAAATGCTGAACGCTCTCAAAGTGGAACGGAAGGTTTGTTGATGAGCGTCAATAGTCCGGCTTCTCCTAAATGAGTTTTCTGTGGTTTCCTCTTCTTCAACCAAATGCGGAGAATTTCCGTAAGAAGGCCACAGCCGATTAATGAAATCATACAGTGATTATATAAAACAATGTACAAAAGAACAATAAAAAAAAGTTAGACCAAATACAGATTTCACACTTATTTATTATGAATGCAGGAGGAGAGGGGAAAAATAAATGAATTCTAAAAAATAAAAATATTACATAAAAAGTACATAAAAAGGAGAAGACATTGTATAGCTACTCTACTTTCCACCCCCCTCTCTGCTTCCATGAACAGTTAAATTTATTTGTAAAAAAACACAACCAACAATAAATTATTATATGCAGGTAGTAGATGTAAGTAAGTATAAATTAAGATTTGAAATCAAAAGTTAAAATTGAAATCAAAAGTAAAAGTTAAAATTAAAATGAAAAGTTTAAATTAAAATTAAGTTAAAAGTTTAAATTAAAAGTTAAAATTAAGAATTAAAATTAAAAAGTTAAAATTGAGAGATAAAATTAAAAATCAAATTAAAAGTCAAGCAGGAGATAAATTTGAAATGTCTAACAGATCTGATAAAAATATGGTATTTACAATGTAGCATGTCGATGTCACTAAAACTGTCATTATAGGCAATCTGTATTCTTCGTAGAGTGCTATTTTTTAAATAATTAGTCATTGAGTTAGGAATGTCGAAGAGTACAGATTGACGAGTTCTACGGACAGGGACTCGATATGAAATGCCTTTAACAATTTCTGGGCTATCAATAACGATATTAACAATTTTGTAGAGAAAGCTCATATCCAACATGGTACGCCGAGTTGCGAGATTTTGAACCTTGTGAAAATTAGCGGACTCAGTCCTACTTGAAAATGAAACATTATTTTTGAAATCTAATTGTCTAAGAAAATAGTTTTGAATATGTTCAATACGATTATCGAATAATAAAAACCTTGTACATGATAAGCAACTCCTTTATTAAAAAAAATGTCGCAAACAAAATTATATTCGAAGCCTAATTTCGAAGAAGTAAACTGATAGTTACTCGTCATCCATTTTTTATTGTACGTTTTAGTGAAATAAACAATGGATAAAGTAGACACGGCACACTTGGGTAATGATGCAAGATAAGAAAAATTCCTAATAGTTCAATAATCAGCGTATAGATGGCGCTATTTAAGATTTGAAGTGTATGCTCGAACGCTACAAAAAAAAGTAAACTTTTGTAACCAGCAAACGAATAAAAATTAATAACGTCATAATTGAAATCCTTCCATATCCCCTCTTTCCTACCTGCTGAAAAGCCTCTTAAGAGAGGCTTAGCGGGTTATTCCTTTTTTTTTTCAATACATTTATTCCTCGCGAAATTTGTAAATAGTTTGAACTTTGTACGGTCACATTTGTTTGCAATGTATTTTTTCTTGACATCATTATTTTTCAACACCAATTTGCTTTAACCTTGTTTTTATAAAAGTCGAAAATGAATTTTCATTTGAAACCGAAACTAAAACCTAATTTTTGCGTAAATATTTTAATAGTATTATTAATATTTAAAGCATTGTCCTTACGGTAAAACATTTCAATAAGTTTTAGTAAACATTTGTATACATTTAACCACAATATAAATCTACTATGATGAAGGTGTACAGTGGATTCTAATTTAAGTGTAATAAGTGCCCTGACGAAGAGACGGGAACGCCTTAAAATCGGCAGTCGTAAAAATACGTTAAATGATAATAAAAAAATGTTTACTAATATTTATTAAATATACATATTATTATATTACATATATAAATGTTTGCAAAAACAATTGCATTCCTTGCAATTAGGAGTTATAAGAATGGCATAATACCTATATATTACGCCGGGGACGTAGACAATTTTCGAAAAAAGAATAAATTTAAAATGTCTTGTAAATTTTTTGAAACGGTGAATTAAAAAAATATGGATGTGATGGATGTTTGTAGCTTCCCTAAACCATCCAATGAGTCCTGTAAATGCCTAGATTTCTATGTTATCGTTTTAAACATATTTATCCTCTCTGTTGTAATATGATATATTAAAATTGATCTACATAAATTTTAATGGCAGGATCAAATAAACATGAACCGTGACGTATTAGGGGCGTGGCCAATGGAATCACCGCTCTTGCGGGAATTTAAAATTACAAATTAAAAAGTAGGTGATTTGGTTCAGCGGGATGAATCTCACCCACGTGATATAGGTTTCTGCTCTTTTACTTCACAAAAGTCAACAGATGGAAGAGTTGAGGAAATGTGGATGTTCAAATATGGGCAGAATGGTGAATGTTACACAGTGTGTGAAGTGGCCACTTAAACCGTGGTTCGAATCCCACTCTACCCCAACTCGATTCCATTTTCTAATAGTGAGTTATTTACAACTCGTTGAAAATGGCCCTCAAAATTAAATATTTGGGTAAATCAAAAGAACGCAAATATTTCTTTTTAAAAAAAAAAAAAAAAAAACAGCCAATGACAGGCCATAAGCCCTGTAAATGCCTAGATTTCCATATTCCCTTCTCAAAAATGTTTTCTTTCGGTGTTGAAATTTAAATATGAACAACTCCCTAGGGAGGAAATCCAGCCAGTCTGCAAGCATTTGGACATAATCAAACATTGTTACATAAATTATCATCATTCCATGTCCGCTCCCTAGTTGGAGCATATAGTATCCACAAGGAGCCTCCATGCAACTCTTGTGCGTCCTTCCAAGTCAGGTTTTCGTCTCGAAGCTCTGACATAAACTGCCGACGAACAGTCAGCAGTGGACGTCTAGGACGTCGAGAATCCGATGCCTTGTAAAGTAGGCTAGCGTGGTTAAGGCTCTCAGGAGGCATTCGCAGTATATGGCCTAGCCAACCGTATTGCCTCCGCTTGACGACAGATAACGACGAGATTATATTATTAGATATCTACAAAAACACGATAAATTATTAAGGTCCATAAAAACAATAGTAAACAGAGGCAACCAAGTCACCAATACACATTATGATTCATAGTTAGAGAGGAAATGTTTAAAACTGGTAATCGCAGCATGGAAAAGATCCACCTCTCTCGGTAGGCTGTTCGATAGACCAATCATTCTCCCCACAGGCATCAACAACAGTAAATTTTTCCTGCATTCTGGAATAACAATAAGTTACTAACTCATATAGTGTCCATGCGGCTCGACTGTGGAATCATCTCCCATCCACCATCAAAGATGTTACTACATTATCTCTGTTTAAATCACGTCTGAAGAAACATCCCCTTTCTCTTCCTTAATCTCTCCTCCTTTCCTTTTTCCTCTTTTCGCTTTTTTCCTTTTTCCCATTGAGTAATAGTTTTGATTTAAGGTAATTTATAAACAAATACGTTTATTTCTACTTTTATATATTTTTAACTTTTTAATCTTTTTTTTTCTTCTATTGAATATGTTCTGTAACTTGAATTATAAAAATAAGACTTTTATTTTATTGGTTGGTTGGAAGAAATTGCCATTTGGCAATAAGCCCGCCAATGTACAAATAACATTATGTACAAAAAGTTAAATAAATAAATAAAAATAAGTCTGTTTTGCCTAGCTCTTAAAAAGTTGCTTGGTACACATAATTTTATGCGCTCCAAAATTTCGGGATTGTAAATAAAACTGCCAAAAGTTTAAAGGCCATCAAAAGCAAGGGAATGCTCCTTCTAGCTTTCAAACTAATGATACAAGCATACCTAAAAGGAACAATGCTGGGTACTGCAATGGGTAGTATCCATACTCTCTCATGTAGAGGTAACGAAGAAACTTCTTCTGTGTTCTCTCAACCATTAGTGAGTAACAGGATTCTTCCGCCCCTTGTCTGTTTATGAATGCATTACAAGTGTCCAGACTCAATACGGATTTTCTAGTGAGTCGGGGCATGTTCACAGGCATGGGTCGTTCTTGATTGTGTCGCTATAAACTGTGTCTCTGTCCCTAATACATATATGGATAATGTTATCAATAATTATAAAATAAATAAAAATAAAAACTACATGACGTCATGGACAAGCGCAGCCTGATCTAGGAATACCCAACACCTACGTGGGTAATATTGGCCAACGTGTTTTCGCATCTCACTTTCATCATATCCAACTTAGTACTATGTCATCTGAGCTAATATGGACAGGAAAGTTGGCGATTTTTTGACGCGTTTGAATTTACTAATTTGCAGAACGTGTGTGTCAATAAACTGAGTGGGTTTGTATTGCAACAGAGAAGGAGAACATCCGTGAGAAGGGAATATGGAAGTCTAGACAACGACTGACCGAAAAGTGAATGTTACACAGCGTGTAAGGTGATCAGATCAACAAACCTTTTGCAATCCATTCTCAGAAATGTATTTTATTTTTATTTTTATTTATCAAGAAAAAACAACAGTTGTTATATAAGAATACAAAATACAAAAAATAGTACATACATCCATTTAAAGTTTTTCACAAATATAATGAGAGAATATTTTACACAGTAAAGAGAAAAATAATATATTATGTAAGACATGAGAAAAAAAAGAGCTCGTAAGAAGGTTAAGGGATGAGGAAATAGAGTGGAAGAGTGGAAGAGTGGAGGTGAGGGATTTTCATAACATAGTTGACCAATTCAAAATTTTGATATTAAAATAAAATAAACATAATTAAAGAAACATAAACTTATTACACACTGACAAATGTTTCATTTTACAGTGTTTCAAAAAGTTTTTTTAAAGTCACAAAATTTTGTATTAAAAATATCTAAATGGGGACAAAGTAAATTAAATTTGGATCTTAGTTTTAATCCTGACCAAGGAAATCGACAGGAGAAAAGTCCGCCTCATCGTGTTTGCCCACCACTTTTGAGTTTCTGGGTTTGGTTCCTGGCGTAGACGTAAAATACTGATTTTAATGTTTTTTTAATGCAATATTTCATTGTACCTGGACGATGCGTAAAACTGATCACCTTACCTTCATGCAATAGATGATTGTACTACACTACATTTGGTTTACGAATGGAGTGCCCTATGCACCACTGGGTGCAGAAAGGGAGATGATGATGATTTTTTTTTCATTCAATCATTTAACATTCAATTCAATTTTTAGAAAATCTTAACTCGAGGTTCAAATCCCGCTCCACAACTCTCTCAAAAGTGCCCCAGAAGCATAGATATTAATAAAGGATCTTACACTCAAAAAACATTTTTTTTAAATAAATATATATTGCACATCAATATGGTAAACCGTAAACTTAAACATTCGGAAAATCATTCACTCAATTTGAATTTGAATCAGTTTGAAATGTTAGACAAACGCGTTAACCAGCCCAGGAACTGGATTAATTTCCACTAGATTTCCTATTTCAGAATTTTTCATCGAGTCAAAATACTCGTAAGGGTTATATAGGGTTTATTTTACATCAAACTGTATTCAATCAAACTATTTTTTACCACTCTCTTTAATCGATATAGCTTGGGCTCCAGAATGATCCAAACAATATGCAGACCTTTACTTTCTCCAAACTCTCTTTATGAGAATGATTTAACCTCAATAGTATACCAGCATTGGTAATGAACTGTGTGGGACTAGCTAGAATACCACTAACAGTCCGACTCTAAAAGCGAGTGGTTCTTTTCAATGGATGCCGAAAAAACATGCCGGTTGATTGTTTATTTAGAGTTTTAATCTTTGTTTTTTAATAGGAAAATGACTTCAATGTTGTGGTTAGTGTGTGTTTTGATGTGTGGTTACCAAACGCATGCAGAAGACGGCAGATCTGTAATCGACTTGAAAAATAACACAAATAGAAATAACTTCACGGGAAATGACCTTATACAGTAAGTACAATAATATAATAATAATAACAATTAAAACTTTACAGTACATGCTTTATCAATGTAGATACCAAAATAATACTTAAATACCAATACAGCACTCTGCGTTTAAAAATAATTTAAAAACTTGCCGAACAAACTCAAAATTATTAATGTCAGTAAAAAATTTAAGCTGAAATAATAAAAATTAATTTGGCATAATATTTATTACTTTAATTTCTTACTTTTTAAACCATATCTCAATTATTGTAAATTATGCTTTCGCATCATTTTCTATTGTTTTTAATGAGTATATATTTTTTTATATTTGATTATGTATGTAACTAAACTCGTATAATTCATATTTCAATATTTAAACCGATTATTTTTTATGTTTTTTTTTTGTTTTTTTTTTCTTCTTAACATAGAGAAGTACTAGAGTTCTTATTATTTACTCAAATATTTACATTTTATGACCATTTAATAAAAGTCGTAAATAACTTGTGCTGGAAAAATGGAAATTATTTATTGTTTTATTCTTTATTACTTATGTTTTATTTTTCTGAATTGTTATTCTATTGCTTCACATGTTATTATAATTGAATACATTAAACGATGTATTTTTTATTTTTGTTAATTATTATGGCTTAACACGGGCACAGCCTAAAATGCTTTAATAAGTTCATTAATCTGTAAAAGAGTGTAATTTGAATGAATAAATAAATTAATATAACTGACATAATTAATTATTCCGTTTTAACGTACTCGTATTTAAATATTTTGATGGAAATTTAAAAAATACTGATTTTTAATACTTTATGTGAATCATTTATTTATTGACACTTTATATACATATACAATAAATATACATATAAGGGCGGGCATATTGCCTTAAGGCAATTTCTTCCTACCTACCCAAACCGTTCAGCCGACTATTGTCCAATGGTGAACATAGGCCTAGCCCTTAAGTTTCCACATCTCCCCATCCTGAGCCAACCGCCTCCAACCGCTTCCAGCAACCCGTCTTATGACATCAAACCACCTTGTCTGAGGCTTGCCGACATTCCTTCTGCCTGTTTTGGGACGCCATTTCAAGATTTTTTTAGTCCACATAGTCTATGGTTCTGGCTATATGGCAACTCTGTAGACCACATCGGTGACCTTTGATCTCGCTCTTGTCCATCTATTGGCTCTTCTGTCCATCAACGAAATACTCAGCATTCTCCTTTCCATAGCTCCTTCTGTCACTGATAATTTGTGTAAATTTTTTTGGTGAACACAAACGTTTTTAGCCATATAACAGTACAGAGAAAACACAAGCATCAAATCGTTTCTTCTTGAAGTAATGTGAGTACTTCGGAAACTTAAGGATATACAAGAGCTTACCAAAGGCAGCCTAAGCTGGACCTCGCCTTTTTTCCATTTCCACCTTTTGACTATCTTTCCCGCTTGTGAATAATTTCTTTATATTTTTTAGGTTATAAACTCAAAACTAATATCTTTCTTTTACATATCAGTTTTCTTATCATGTCATATTTACCAGAACCTCTTATACGGGGGGGTACTTTACACGCAATGCCATATAAAGGTTTCCCTTGTATATAAATCAATTTGGGAATAAAAAAAAATATTGTTTATTATTTTTGTACCTAAAAAGTAGCATTTCCACAAAAAAATTTAGTACATTTTTTGTTATGTACTGTGTTATTTTCAAATCGTATAAAAAGAGGTCCGAGGTTTATTTAAATATATATATATATATATATATATATATATATATTTAGCACCAAGACAGGCCAGGAGGCCTAATTACAGAACACCCAAGCTTGAGAAAAATCACATTTAATTTTTGTATTCTCACCGGGAATCGAACCCGGTACCTAACATTTTGAACAATGGACTTTAAATTATTTTATATTTGAGTTTAAGTTTTCATTAGATCCCGTACCAACTGTCTATTGCATCTTTTTTGGTACTGTATTTTGTTTCATTTTTTATAATGTACTTTTTCCCCAAATAAAAAACGTTTAAAAATTGTATTTGTTTATAAAACATATGCCCTTGAGGGGATTTTTCACTTAAATGGTATCAGAGGTTTAATGTTTTGTAATTCTTTAGGTAGAATATTGAAAGATCTTGGACCAACGTGTAAGGAGTGCCTCTGTGCGAACTTAGTTCTGCATCCTGGAACTGACAGTACACCATCGGAACTACCGCTAATCCAATTTGAATTATTACTAAATAATTCCCTATTTAAGTAAACATATTTCAGGTACTGAAATAAATCATATCTGTATCTCAAAATCAGAAAATTCGGGTTTATCTCACTGTTGTTTTGGGCTTGCGTTATGTTAAAACCCTTAAGAAACTTAAGACCCGCTAAAAGCCTAGTAACTTCAGTAGTTTTTTTTGTCTTTTCTTAGGTTAAGATTTTATTTTAAACGTTTCTTTCCGAAATTTCGTAATGTATTGAAAAACACCATATGTAATTCTATTATCTTTAATTAAACAATAATCCTCGTTATCTAACGTTCATTCTAGTGATTCAGTTTATTGTGTGTTGTACCGTCACATTTTTATCTTTGTAGATTCCTATCGAAGTTGGCACGACAAGAAAGCAAACCGAGGTTACGGTTTCCAACGGACGATTATGACGAAACTCCAGACGATCCATTTTACGGAGAAAACCCTAACTTTAATCCACATTATGACCAGGGATCTAACATAGTTTTCGAAAGACCTTCGAAAAATCCTCAACGGGAAAGATATCCCGAAGATGCTTATCAAAACGAGCAGAATCTTCAAAACGTGCCGTATTATCCTCAAGAATTCGATCAAAACGGACCCTACTTTCAAAAATACAAGCCAGGAGTTTTTCAGAATGGACAATACGCGCAGAAATTTCCTGATCCGTCTTACATCAATCAAGGACCATTTTACAGACCTCCCAGGAAGAGAAAACAAAAGAAGCGACCGAGTTCTTATCCTAACCCATTTCCTATTTCCCAGGATCCTTTAGACCCGTACTTTCAAAACTATCCTCCATATCAAGATCCATACCAACAGCGCCCTGGACACAACTTTCCGCCTTATCCTCAGAACTATCCCCCTTACCCGCAAGATTACCCTCAAGGATTTGGTCCCGAAGAACAAAGTCCTTTTGGAAGTTTGATGAACGCCTTGAGCTCAATAGCGAAGCATGATGACCAGAAATGCGTGCCACGGTTGCTGTGTGAAGTAGCTGCCGGTGGTAATCCAAGCTATCGACAGAATTCATTCTTGCCTTCGTTTGCTAGCACGGAGTCTCTCTTCACGTAAGATCAAATATTAATATTTCTATAATTCTTACTTAAAAATACATTAAAAATATTACTAACTATCTTATGTAAAAATATCCTAACACTTAAATATGTACATAATGTACAAAAAACACCCGGAAATTGTAAAAAAAAAACATCATTTTTTTTATATTTTAAAAAAATTATTTTACATATTTATTACAGCAATATACAAGTAATTATTTATACAACAAATTAATTCAGTAGTAAAAGTAAAGATCCATATTTTTTATTTTTGCTGTTGGTTCATCAAAACAATTATCATTCATTTATCAAAATGCATTTTGTTCCCTTCAAAGTAGGCTCCATAGAGTGCAATACAGCTATGCCTACATCTCCTTCAGCGAATTTCGTTTTATGGCCTCTATCGTTTCTAAGCGGCACCCCCGTAGGGGCAGTTTAAGTTTTGGAAATAAGAAAAAAAATACACGGAGCTATATCCGGTGGTCGGTCGTTCATGTATCCATCGTTATTTCTAGCAGAGATGCTGCATTACAACACCCTCGAATCTCGTAGTCAATTTTTTTTTTTACCTTTTTTAGTGAACTGGACGACCGACATAATATATTCATGTTGTTTTTTTTTTTTTTTTAATATATATTTGGACCCCTGTATTAAGTAGCTTTACGCGTCATGTACAAGGCTAAGGTACTCGGAAAAATCGTTTTTGTTTGTCTTGGAAATGGGATGTTCGATCACTGATTTTGGTTTATTACCTTTAAGAGTCCAATCACCATCGTTGCAAAGTTCAAGAACAATGGCGCGTGATAACTACCTTTAACTACAGTGTGGATATCTGTTTAGGATATTCCATATTTCCTGCATTCTGCTTCAAGATTATGGCGTTGTAAACTGAAAAATGGGCACTGAAATAACAGATGTTCGATTCTCTGTGAAGAAATATCATCGCATGGACAATAGTCATCATTCTTTAATTCAAACCTATATAGATATATACATATATACAATATACACATTTACTAAATATACATATTAACAAATTACAACAGGGATGGAGAATACCTTAAAAAGGGAATATGGAAGTCTAGGCATTCACAGGACTTATGACCTGTCATTGGCTGGTTTAAGTGGCCACTTTACACACTGTGTAACAATCACCATTCTGCCAATGTTTGAACATGCATATTTCCTCAACTCTTTCATATGTTGGCTTTCCCTGTAAATGCCTAGACTTCCATATTCCCTTTTTAAAAATGTTTTCCCTCTCTGTTGAAATAAATTAAAATTTATTTATTTATTTACTTCTTGTTTTATAGCTTTTACTACATTTTTATTTATATCAACAGATTTCAACAAAAACGAAGAATCTCTACGAAGATAATTTGGAAGTCTCGACACTGGAAATGTCATTTGATATGCCCAGATATAATTTTTATCTTACCAAAGAGACTCTAATAGTAATAAATATATTATTTAATTTTTGATAGTAAGTCAAAATGCTTGCAGACTGGCTGGATTTTCTCAGTAGGAAATTATTCATTTTTAAATTGGTTACAACAGTGAGACTTTTAATAAGGAAATATGGAAGTCTAGGAATTTACAAGGCTTATGGCCTGTCTTTTAACTTCGCTATTATGAGCTCTTTAACTTCGCTAAAATCAACAAATGGAAGAATTGAAGAAACATTGGAAAAATGGTTAATGTTACATGATGTGAAAAGTGGCCACTTTAACCAGTCAATGACAAGTCATGAGCCCTGTAAATGCCTAGACTTCCATATTCCCTTTTTAAGGTATTTTCCATCCCTGTTGTGATTTGTTAATCTTAATGACTCCCGTGGGGGTGAAATCCAGTCTTTTTTTTGTTTATTTTTTTATTTATTTATTTAGTTCTATGTATTACATATTCTAATATATATTTACAACACAATATTTACATCTATACTTATTCTAACATTATTTATCACTATTATACACTTAGTATCCTAATTTATAATATTAACTGTTTCATATGTACATTTTCATTAATTATATTCACTATTTACACTATTTACTACCTAATATTTTTCACATATATACTTTTTACATTTAATTTTAAATATATTTACATTAATTTAATTTTTTATGCTTTCTGGCATTTCTTCAAATAGTTTTGTTCCCTTGTACATAAGGCAGTTCTGGGACATTGCTTTTGATTTCTTTTCCAGTCTTATATTTTAGATCCTCTTGTTGCATAGTTATGAAAGAACTTATTATTTTTTAGTTTATTTTGAAAATATCTCGGAACTATTCCTTTAATAATTTTGTTTATTTCATTGGCAACATTGAATTTGATTCTTTGATCAATTGTCATGATATCTAGAAGTTGAATCATTTTCTTAACATTTGTCGACAAACATTTGGACAAACTCAAATATTGTAAATATGCATATATTTTTTAATTATTGTTAGAAATATTATTTCTCAACTGAATAGTTGACCATATATCATTTTCCTTTTTAGAGAGAGATATGTAAATTTCTTATGTTACAAATCGAACTTACGTTTAACAATAACACCTCCCACACAGATGAAATATTTTTGAGCACTTTCTCTGTCCAGACATGGAAAACTGTTGGCAAAAAAAGACCTGATTTATTATTAATTCATTAATTAAAATGCATTGACAATTGTACATAACCATTTGCCGACTTTTCTATGTGTACTGGTTTTGAGACGTACCTACCGTAAATATGCAAATTACACTAACCACATCTTCATAAAACTTTTATCTGCACCCGGTGGCGCATACGGGCACTACATTGTTAAATCAAATGCAGTGTACCTCAGTCATATGTTACAGGAAGGTAAAGTGATCAGTTTTACGCTTCAGACGCCAGTCCTGGGACAGTAAAACACATTTGTGGAAAATCATAATTAAAAACAAATATTTCATGTCAACCTTTCCAGGATTCGAAACCGAGACTTCAAGCATGGCAGGCGTTCACCATAGTAATTCTATAAAAATATAAAACCAACGTGTTGATTAGACACATGCTATTAAAAGCTTACACTAACATATTGCTCCCACTGGATCAAACATTTTAAAATTACAATCAGTGCACTTTAGTTAATCCTTTGCTCACTGACGATAGAAATTCATAGTGTAAAATAACTCATACATCATATGAGAATACATTTGATAAAACTAACTACTGCCGTAAGAAATTCGGTAATTTTTTAGTAGTTTCGGCTATTTGAAGAACAGTAAAACTCCAATTATCCGGATATCTGAGTGCCAGATTTTTTCGCCTTTTAAATAATACATCTTAATCAAATTGAATTCTTACTTTAAAGAGTCCACTAAAGTCAATTGCATAGTCAAATTAAAATTTAATACATCTCGATTTTTTATTTTCTGATAACCATGTGGATATTTGGCAATCTGGATGACTGGAGTTTGGATAAATGAAGTTCTACGGTAATTAGTTCCAAAAAATGATTTCCGGTTCATTTAAAGTTGTTTACTCTTTTACGACTCTATATTTATAATAGGCATTTATTTAAAATAATAATTCTGGTTTGATTATCCCGGGTTTTTTATTTATTTTTGTAAATATATCGTATCGGAAAAATAACAACTCTTTAAATTGTAATTGCCTGACGGTACAAATTTGTACCACAATTTTATATATATATATATTAAATAAAGTTTTCTTTTTAAAAAAAAAAACAAGAAAAATTGGTAATCATTTTCAAGCTATAAACAGCATTCAAAATGACAAAGTTATAAATATCTACTTAATTTATGTTCTGGGATCAAAGAGTCTATCTACTTTAAAATCGGGTTGTGGTCCCGTGGCTAGTATTGCGAACTCACAGCCAGAGGTTCGAGGTTCAAACCCAACTGGATTTCCATTTTTTATCAGTGAGTTATTTAAAATTCGTTGAAAATGGCCACCAAAATTTTGATATTTGGATAAATTATAAGAACGCTAATATTTTTTAAAAACAAAAAAACTTTAAAAAAGTTGCCAAAAATCGTTCATAATTACATATTAACATTACATTATAAGCAGTCAGTATGCAAATCGTTTAAAGATTTCTATTTATTTTTTAATTTAAATGCTTAAATTACATAAAACCACAAGTTTTTTGTATTTATGTCCTGCATAATATATAAAAAAAAGTCATACCAATCTATTATACCTACACTGCAAAGGAGCAAAAAAGTAAAAGTTTTTACGTAATTTAATACCTTCTTTCACATTCTGTTTTTGGTTACGTGATTTTTGCATGCTAATTTAAAATTTAAGGATTGTATAGACGCCAGCTCATTTTATGTTAATATATTCTAAGTGACCAATACTTATATAAAACATAGTGATGATTTTGATTTGCTTATCTTTTTTAAGTATAAAGAATTGAGTTAAGTACGTTTCACGTATTACAACAGAGATTGTAATATTCAAGTGTGTTAAGTAGCCATTAAAACCAGCCAATGACAGATCACAAGTCTTGTTAATGCCTAGACTTCCATATATCCTTTTCAAATATGTTCTTCGTCTCTGTTATACAATGTTAATCTCAAAAACTCACTCAGATTGAAAACCAGTTCTTGCCTAAAAACATTTATACAAGATTTTACCAAATGGTCCAAAAAGCATAAAAATTAAATATTGGCCACCTCCCTGTTGTAGCGGTGAAGACACTTGATCTTTGCACGGAAGGTTCCGGGTTCGATTCCCGGCGAGAACACAAAAATTAAAAATGTTAATTTTCTTAAGCCTGTGTTTTGTGAAATGTAATTTACTCTCAGCTTGTTGTGGTGCAAAAATAATGTAAACATAAAATTCACAAAAAAAAGTCTTTGCCTGGTAGGTAAAATTAGTTAGTCAGACGAACTCCATCTACATCAATAAAGGTTTGAGTTATTTAAGGTGCCAAAAATCAACCGATGGAAAGGTTAAAAATATATTAAATTTCAAAAATAAGCAGAATGATGAATGTTACACATTGTGTAAAGTAGTCACTTATACCAGTCAATTAACGTATTTTTATGACATGATACATATTTATATCAAAATAGTTCAAATACCTAATCTAAAAAACGGTGATTAATCGCGCGATCTAATGTTTGGCAGATAAGAAACGTAAGGTAGTATTATAAATAGACAACTTATTCCTATGCTAACTTTTCCTTAGGTATAGTAAATTAATATTGCGTTGCATTAATGATGCGAATATTCATATGAATATTGTTAAGTACCTTTCATTCGATTATGACATTGAATAATATTGGCGGATTGTGGGCTGCATGATTTTGCTGAAGTTTTGTTTCGATTTTTTAAAGTTTTATATTATGAAAATGGTGGCTTACTTCGTCTGGACCAATAGTTTGAATTAAAAGAACTTCAGACTGATAGGAGAATAGGGGAATATCACATACTACGAATACCGATAAAAATATATAAATTGGATTTAGAATAATTAAATGTATTTTCAAAATTAATATGGATATTGTGGAGAAATGTTTTCATATACAAATGTAAAAAAAGAAATTCAATAAAAATACGTTTGTAGAAAAACGCGACGTGTTTGGCCTTGTAACGTCAAGATTTGTGATATTGTTCAACGCAAATTTCAAAGGCAAGGAAAAAATAATCATGAATCGTGACGTATTCGGGGCGCGGCCAATGAAATGACCGTTTTTGCGGGAATTCATTGTTACAAATTTAAAATGATTTTTTTGAAATTTAAAATGATAAAATTAGCAATTTTTTTATTTACTGAATAGAGATAGGACAGTATTTTAAAGACCTTTATTATTTTTAAAATGTAAAAAAAAAATCCCAAATTTCAGAAAAAGAGAGACATAAACGCATTGCGCTCCTATTTATGACATCTGATTTCACTCCGAACATAGCAACATAAGCGCGCATTCTGTGTTACCAATACAAGAAAAACTAATATTAAATAATAAGTTAGTTTCTAAATATTCTTAATAAAAAATCCATCTTAATGTAAAGCGTGGTTTTTGCACAATATTTTTAGGTATATTACTCTCAGCTGGCACATTAATGGCGTCAAATTTATCATCAACCACGAAATGAAGATTAATGAACGTACATTTTTTTCCAGGCTTCTTTCGGCATTGACCGGTGGCGTTTCTCCTCTGTTGGTATTTGGACGTGCAGCACTTCTCGGTGTGATGTCTCAAGGAAGTCCTACTTCGTGTCGTTATGCATATCCTGATTGTCCAAGAGATCCCGACAGACTGGTAGAGTATCTCAACAACCACAACGGAGGCTTTTTCCGTTTCTTCAACGGTCTTACCAACAATCTACAAGATCAATCTAACGATAACGGATTACAGAATTATCCGAATCAACAACAAAATCTTCCCTCGGGTTCACAGCAACAGCAATTCGGTTTGAATCAGCTCACTCAATTGTTTGGCCAGGCACTAGGACAATTGAATCCCGGACAATTGAATCCCGGACAATTAAATCCCGGACAATTCAATCCCGGACAATTCAATCAGAACACTAGGCCGTACAATCAAAATGAAATATACAGTCAAAGACCGAGCTACTATCCAAGCAATGGAGAGTTTGGAAATAATCAAAGATATCCCTATCGATTTAAGTATCAAAATAGAGGTAACACAAATAATAATTCCGATAATGACACTATACAAAGTGAAGCAAGAATTTTGAATAAACCTGGATTTTATAACGACCATTCTAGTGATTCTAATAGAATACAAAACCTTGGACTATCGTCTTCTAATGATCTGTATTTATCCCAAAGCTTTCACGATATTAATCTCGCGATTCCTTCAATCAGTAATGGGCAGAATGGAGTGCTGAAATTTCCCGATAATAGCAGATTCCAAGATCAACTCAAAGTGTCTGGAATTCCTGAATCATTGTATACAAACCCTCTTAAATTTCCGTCAAGCGCCACTAATTTTAATTACGATGATGGATCTCCCAAACGCCCTAAGACCTTATTTTTCCCGGGTTCGGAGCAGACCGGAAATCCAAATTTGCCCCTTCCGAAACCGCTGCCCTTTTACGACCATACGCGGATGATTTTTCCCGATAGAACTGGAACAGGAAACTTGAAATTTGATTCAGAAAAATTGACGCCCATTTATAGACCGGATATTTACAGGAACGAGGCGTCTTATTACCAAGGAAGCTACAACCCAAGTCAGTATCAACCAAGCAACAACTATCAAAATCAATATCAGGGAACCACCTTTCCGAATCAATATCAATCTTCTACGCACAAGAAGAGGTATGTTTATATTGTCAGAGGAAATGGGGATCCTAATCACCCCGAAATTGTAGAAGATAATAAATTACGAAGGAATATAGAAGCCAAGTCTCTAGAACCTTCACCACCCACCATGGAGAATCGGAGGGATGGACAAGCGTGGACATTTCCATCTCCGTATCAAGGAGTTATTTATGATGATAACTCTTTTAGTATAAAACATTGATATAAAGTAAAACAATATGTTATTAAATTTATATGTATCTAGTAATAATATATTTTATAATAAAATCCGCCTATTAACTTTAAATTATGTAGGCATGTAAATAATTGATTTGGTTATAATTTTATTAGTATTCCTGTTCCATTTTTGTTTTAATATTCACGAGGATGTTCACGTTGGACTGATCACTTTACCTCCACGCTGCATTTAGTTTACCTACGAATGCAGAGCCCTATGCACCACTGGCCACCTAAAGGGAAATTATGATGATCGTGGTGATTTTTTAAACAAACATATTTTATTTTATCATTAATTTATTTCTAAAGAACCCAGGACCTCAAGCGTGATAGGCGAAAATGCAAACCACTTCATCCCATTTTTTTTCAGTACTTTTACCTGTAAGTAGCCACCGGATGAAAATTCAAGATAAATGCGAGATTCGAATGTCATTATACATATATAAAAATTAACCTACACACAAAATTCCAGCATAAATGATTAACTGATTTTCAAGTGAAATTAGATACAAATATAGATAAAAAGTAGATAAACTTACAGAATAACACGCTGTGTTCACCCCGTAAGAGTCGGAAAAGAGGATAAAACGCTGCTTTAATATGTCTTTCAATACAGTCTCGCTTCATGCATTTCGACTTTTGACGTGTCCATCTTTTATTTGTTGATACCGGTCTTCACATGTCTTTCTCGGTCTTCCTCATTTTCTACGTCTATCAACATTCGCATCGTAAATCCTTTTCGTTGTCCTTTCGCTCTACATATTAAAACCAACAAAACAACAACCAACCAAGATAATTATTGAATGGAAGAGAGTGAAACAGAGTGTGTGTGAACAAAAAAAATTGCTGAAATATAGAAAGGGAATAAAAATGACAAAAAAATCCTAGAAAACATTAAAACATTTTGGAAAGCGGTAAAAAAAACTCGAATTCGTAATTCGTTTGTATCTTGTTTTGATAAATAATGGATCCAAAATAATGATATTCGAATACGAGTAAAAGTCGAACTGCACTACAGCGTCGCTGCACTTCAGAGACGCTGCGCTATAAAATTTTGTACGGAGTTTCGCGCAATTTAGCGCAGCTCTACTGCTGTTTGTTTAAGCCAAAAAAATAAAACAATATTTTGTGTTGTTGCAACGCGCCGTGCAGTGTCGCGCAGTACCGCTCTTGTGTGGTTTGACCTAAAAACTTATCAGCAGGCTTATTCCGTTACCATTTCGTTTCGTAAGTTCGTTCGTTCGTCATATCGTCAGGATCGTAAAACAATGATGCGTGTGTTTTTCTTCAACTTCTAGGAGAGAGGTTTAATTTTTTTTGACACCTGATGTCATAACTTGATAAGTACAAAAGTATTCCATTTGATACTTAAGTTAGTTAAGTATATACGTAAAAAAGGCTTTATATAACTTTTTCAATATCAAATATAAAAGAAAGTTCGTCATTGTTCTCGACGATATATCCATCACACTCTTACGCATTTAAAATCGTATTTCGCTCTCATTCCCTCTTATACGATACGAATGAATTTACGAAACGACCCTTAAAGCGTTTGTGTCCATTACAACTACAATATTTGGATAGTTACAAACATCCACTAGATGTAACATTGTGGCTAAGTGATAAAGAAGAACGACAGTATGGCTATCTTTGTCGCTCACACACAAAACGTAAAGATGTCGCGTAGCCCGTGGCTCTTAGCTTGAATATTGACATTTTGAACTTGACACCGCACCGGCTCGAGTAATTTGGTAATTAAAACAATATGGAAAGGTAAATTAGGCGCAATCTGCATTATTTTCAAATAAAATAAAGTTTTATTTGCATGTTAGTAGTTTATTTCATCTATTTATAAGTTTTTTCTTGAAATGAGATTTTTTGGTTTGTCCCAAAAACGGACATGTACAAAACGTTCGAATATTATTAAACTTGAATGAAAAATTCATTTAAAGAAATGTCCGTTTAAAGGGACGATAAAAAATTATTATTCCAGTTCTGTTGTCCTGGAGGGTAAATAATACAGTTCTGCGTGAAACAGAAACAGAATCCTGGCCGAGTGCTTTTTTATCAATGGTTTTTCTCAAGTGAAATTTATGTTTATAGATACGCAGTTCATTATTACTTAAAGGGAAAATATTATGTACATAAAAAAAAATTAAAGATGTAAAAAAATAATTCAATAACTAAAACTAAACTGGTCTATGTAACATTTTTGGTGAAATCGAACTAAGTGCATTATTGAACTAAAAAAAATAAAATCTATCTGAACAGAAGTGGTATACATATGTTAATTTTGCACCCAAATGCTATTCCTCTCAAAACAATCACATTAAAATTTTAATGCTTTTTTTGATATTCATAAGTGGTCTATAAATAATACATTTTTTGGTGCGTATTGTTTCAATGACAAATCTTTTAAATGCAGAGTTTTAAATAAATCATTCTGCCTTTAAGGTATGCCCAAGCTTAATAACATTTTTGCGAACCAGAAGGAGCATTGCCTTGCTTATGATGACCTTCACACTTCTGAACGGGTTTATTTATAATCCCATTTTTGAGGGCATAAAATTATATGTACCGAGCAACTATTTAAGAGCTTGGCAACACCACTTGTTCTTCCTAAATACATAATTAATTGACCGTAGATGATTGGTCTTTTGAACAGCCTACCGAGAGAGGTGGATCTCTTCCATGCTGGGATTTCCAGTTTTAGACTTTTCCTCTCGTTGAAATTGAATATTCATGGGCAATTGCTTCAATCATCTTTAGTTGAAGTCACTAAAAATATTAATGAACCATTGGCTAACGTTCGCAGCAAGAAGAGAGACCACCCCTTACAAAATCCCGAAAGCAACTGCGCAAAACAGGCGACTGGCGTACTATAGCAGTAGTACAGGTCACTTTGCTACTGGGCAGCGTGACGCGTGAATTTGTCTCTCTCGCTCGCGAATATACCTACTGTACGTAACAGTATTTATTATATTTATAGAGATACTAAAGCTATAAATTGTAATATGTACTAGCTACATATCAACGGGAAGGGAGAGCTAATAATATATTTTGCACATTTTTTAAAACGTGTTTTTGTAAATATCTAATAATTATATGTATATTGTAATTAGCAGTCGTGTTGTAATATACATTTAAATAAAATAAACAAATAAATTAACTACAAAGCTAACATAAGTATGTAAAATATTCACTTACCATAAATGAATATTTGCACACTGAATGTAAACGTGTTTCATCTGTTTTCTCGAGTTTTTTTATTTTGTAACATAGGCCAGTTTATTTTCAGGCTAGCTAGTTTTAGTATTCAAGAAAAAATTTTACTTATATGATGTTGGCCCATTCGGAAAACGGGTTCCGAACAAACCCATGATAGCCGAACGCACTAATAACTACATCACAAGGTTTATTGATTTATTTACATATTACATTACATTAATACGATAAAAAAATTTAGATTAAAAACACATCAAATAAAACCTAAAAATTTCGTATAAGCATACCTACTCGTATATAACATAACAAAATTACATATGCATAAAAAATATCTTTTGTTACGAATATAATAAATTAATTTAGAAAATAATATTAATTTGGTTCAAAATTGTACGCTCAAACTCCTAAAGATTATTTTGATTATGGAAAAAAACAATTTTATTTTTTTTAGAAACCTTATCAGTGTGGTAATTAAAAATACTAAATTACGCGAAGAAATAAACTTTTTTAATCCTACAAAAAAATTCAACCACAGGTTCCACCGAGATTTGAACTCGGATCGCTGGATTCAAAGTCCAGAGTGCTAACCATTACACCATGGAACCGGATGGCAACACTGCCAGAAATTTACTTCTGTTAATTTTGAGCCGATTGGACGATTTTAAAAGAAAACTATCTACACTTATCTATTATTATTTCATACTAGATACAATATTTTGTCATTGTACGGTGAGTATCATAAATATTAAATTATGGATACTAATATTTACAGAGGTTATCGATAGTGTTTGATTACGTATTATGCGTTATAAGTTATAAATAAACTGTATCTAAGATTGTGTTGTAGTTCTTTAGGACTTGAAAGTTGAAAGTAAAAGTGATGACGAATATTCATAGGAACTAAAAGTAACTGACGTCAATGATATGAATTTAATGTTTTAATATTGATGTAGGCAGTGAAGACAGTGGCGTGCGCAGAGTTTATAAATAATAAAACACGCGAGTCTACTTTTTGCCGTTTTAAACTTAAAAACTGAGTATTTATTACAAAAAGCTGTATTATAGGTGAATAAAACACCGAATTCCAATTTTTTAAATAAACGTTTTTTTTAAGTTCAGAGAAAAATCTGAAACCCACTGTTTTAATGCAAAAAAAACATCAGTAGTCCCAGATACGCTATTTTCGTTTTAAAAGTAATAAATATTTTACATTGAAAGTTCTTTATATAATGTGTAATGGGATTCTTCCAACCTTAATGAACGAAATTATCTCGAAGCAGGCTCTATCAGATGTCCTGTGGTGAACTAGGCACTTGTCGTTTTCTTGATTCGTTACGCACGCAATAACACGACACGGTGGATTAAATAACTTATCGATAGCTAAAATAACTTATTAGCGATCGCGCTGTGAATACAAAGATCACATCCACTTTTTATGGTTGTTATGGTATTATAAGCCGAAGAGAAAAAGGATTTTACCCGCAGTAGAGTAATTACAACATTCTTAATAGGGTTCAGTCGGTAGTTAATAAATTTAACACAGCAACCTGATAAATGTGCAATACACAATAAACAATATAAACATAGTAAATGTGGAGCTACCAGAATGAAATTGTCTCATTTGGTTCAGAAGTTATAATGTTTTGGAAGTCGGACAGTCCCAAAATCCTGTTTCCAGAACATTTCGTTCGATTGAAGACTCCCGTGGTTCCCGAAGGTAAATTCAATTACACAAGTGTCATAAATAGCTTTGTTCTTGGCTGTAGTTGATGCGTAAATTAGTCACTGAAATATTAGTTACCGCTGACATTCAAAATTTTTTTAATGTTATAAAATAAATACTAAGAACACAATAGAAATTGTTTGTATGTGCCCCGTTAGCCAGTTAAAAAAATTGTACTTTTTCACACTTACTGTTTACACGTAACCGAGGGCCGACGGTCTATAGATGCGCTGGGGCTGAACCGGTGAAATAATACGCAATGATTAAATTAGACATCTGCAAACATGACTTCAAAAATATATACAAGAGCATTAGCAAAAAGTACAAGTATTTTTATCAAAAAACGCGCAAACTCATATGAGACAACGATAATATTTTAAGATGCAAGCTTATATGAGACAATGTTGATATTTTAAGATAGAAACTGATATGAGACAATAATCATATTTTAATATGCAAACTGATATTAGATAATGATAATGTTTTAAAATGCAAACTGACACTAGGCAATGATAATGTTTTAAGATGCAAACTGATATGAGACAATGATAATATTTTAAGACGCAATTTGTTATGGTTTATTTTAACGTGCGCACCACACGTTTTATATCAAACTCATAAAAAGAAAGAGTGAAGACGCTGGATCGTGAAACAGAAATACTTTCATACAATCTTTTCCATAATTTGTTTGTACTTGGGAGCGCTGCACGAAGTTGTACGAAAATCAACGGAGACAACCGATCTCCCCGATGATCGTTTATCTTGCGTTTATCTGTTTATCTTTCTCGTGGGTTGTGCGTTTGTTTTAAAATAAAGTAGGAAGTTTTTATTCCTTAATGTTAATTTAGTTATGAATATTTGTTGAGTGAAAATGTGCGGTATTGTCTGAATATTATAATAATATTAAACGTTGACTAAACAACAGTATTTTGATAGCTTAGAGTTTGTGTGGCTTTGCGTTGTTTACGATCTGTCAGTGTTGTTAACCCAACGTATATATTTTTTTTTATCTAAAGCATTCGCTTAAGTCAATTACTAATTAATATTCGTTCATGATCAAAATAATATACATTAAAAACAATAATTAATCAAATGATCAAAAACTCTAAATTAAAACTTATGGAGTGCCTAAAGCCAATTTAGAAATAAAACAGCAGTGCAAGTAAAAAAATAAAAGTTTCGATCGTTCTTTTAATTTTTGTTTATACGATAAAGCGTCCTGGCAATGTGGATTTGATAAACTAAATAGTTTTTTTTGTTTTCCTTGTTTTATTTGGTGTGGTATTTCTAGACTATAACCGGTGTTAAAGATTTAACTCGTTTGTCTCAAAATGTTAAAATACATCGTTCATCTCAAACAAATCAAACACAAGAGCCAGACTCTTTTTTGGCAAGTTCAACCTTAATTGTTCCATTTTTTTACTGCGTGTTTTGTTTTTTTACGCAAATAAAGGTTTTTATTGAAAAAAAAAAATAATATCAAGTTCATTTACAGTACAAGAGATATTTTAGTTACAGTAGTTATATTCAGAGTACCGGTCTCAAATTAAACAACATAATGAACTTGTTAACAACAATAGGTATATATTATCCAAATTAATTGACTTTTAAATTTTGCGAAGCTTTTGAATGGGGGAATGACACATTTTTTTACATTTTAAAAGTAATAAAGGTTTATGAAGTTTTGTCCAATATGAATTTTTTTTGTTGCTTTTTTAAGAAACAATGTCACAGGACCGTCTCAACGCATTGTCAATGCTAAGTATCGAAAAAAAATTAATTCAGACAATACCGGATTTTTATTCTCGAGTAATCTCGAGTAATAAAAGTGTTCGGAAATGAAAAAGAACTGCTAGTTGAGTTTTTCTACCAAAGAGTAAGTTTTTTTTAAATATTTACTTATTTATTTAATCCAAAATAAAATACAAATACATAGTTTACAAATGAACATGTTTAAACAATAGGTACATTCAATATAATTTTATTTTTATTTATGGATGTAGCCACTCTACTGATCCACAGGCACGTTCCGGAGTGTCAGTGCATTATTAATTATATACATAATTGTACATACTTTCACATCAATTGTTGTGGAAAAATTCAAAAGAAATCAAAAAAATAATAAAAAATGAAAACATACCAACATTAATAAAACGAGAAATAATTTTCCAGAAACTAAAATTATATTCTTATATATGAAACATATTCCACAGCTTTCTAGTCTTTAGTAATCTATTTATGGACTCAAGCTTTGAAAATATTGTATTAATATTTTACCCATTGAAAAAATCAATACTTGAAATAATAAGAAAATTGATGTGGAATGTTTAAAATGATATCTAAAATAGGCCAGGTTAAAAATCATCACTTTTGAAAAAGCGTGTACCTTTAATAATTGATAATTTGCATACTGTGAACCCTCATATTTTTCAACCAGTGGGCGCCACTGCATGTAACTGTCATTATTTTTCTAGTACTAGCTCGTTGGTCACCAAGTCAGTGGTGTCACTCGACTTTGAAAATTGATAAAAATAGGGTGATACCATTAACAATCGCACCAGGGGCTCAATTACAAACGCTATCTTCATCGGTACGTATCGAGACGGTATAAAATAAAGTCGATATTTTTGCCCGAAAATGTGTACATTTGTATGCAAATTTAAAATGTCTTCATCCCTTCACTGTCCTAGGAAACCCTAGCTTAACAGACGAACAAGAATCATTGCGACCGTATTTTAAATGTAACCGCCGAAGTGGTCCACTGATGTTTCTGTGGCTTACTTCACCCCAGCATGTTCACCTCACCAATATTACGGTACGCACAGAATAGCTCATTTCTCACATATCATCCAAATCCACACGGTACGGTAAAATTGGGTCAGATTGACTTTTATCATATGATTTAAAGTTTGTTCAGAAGCTACTCTCAGATAAAAATCTCGCAAAAGGAAATCAAGTGAAGATTAGCGAGCTTTATGATGTGATTATTGTGTTTGCTTTGTAAGAAATAAATAATTAAATTTAGTTTTTAAATATATTAAAATACAATGAGTCATATTATGCACTGTTTGCTATTGTAATGTGCCGTATGGTTTTTTTACGATGGCATGAAATGGATTTTATTTTTATTTACCATAAAGAAAAAAAAGTTATCGACGGTTTTCGCATAGCGGTTCGTAAAAGGAACAAAATATGTAGATAAGCTTAATCAAAAAGTCTTATCTATTTATTTATATCGATAAATACCTATTTTTTTTTAAAATTAGTGAAGTAAGTAGTAAGTGTGCATAGAAAGTGTGATCAGGTAAGATGTTTTTAATGAGAATATAAAAGAATCTATGAAAAAAAATGAAATGATGTGAAATAATTTGCCCAAAATATTTTTTAATTAAACGTTTTTTTTGTGTTCATAAATGAAATTTTTCCCTGGCAATACAGCTTTTGTAAAATGCGTATTATCCTATGATGCCTTTTTGAACAAAGTGCGACTTTCGCATCAAAGGCGACACCCCACCTTTATATAGGCGGGCATCAATAATTATTCTGGGATTACAGGGGATATTAAATATTAATATTCCCACCGCTCAACCTACCAACGCGAGAGTGTAGAGGAAGCGAGTAATTAAATCACACACGCCGGTAAGCGACACGAGGAATTACTGAAATCATAAGATTAATTTTTAATTAGTGTAAATTGGTACACCTATCGTTGGCGGACCGAAAGAAAATGACGTCAAAGAAACGCAAGTTTTAATGGATTTTAAATCTAATCCTCAAGCCAATAAGTAGCTCAATTACAAACCAATATCGACGTGCTTAAACACATGCTGAGCATTCAAACGATCACAATGAACAATAATGAACATGCTTAAGTTATCGCAGTCATAAGTCAGCGCGTGTGTAATCTCTAGGTCAACGCTCGTGTCGGTTTGTTTTTTGTTTTCCTCGTAAAAAAATACAGTTCACTGGGGAAAAAACGGCGTTTACTATAAAAAATAATACAACATATTGGATTTGCAAAGTAGTAAGAAGTATATAATACAAAAAAGTGAAAATTAAATTACAATTACTATGGCAACTGCTTTTTTTGACATTTGGCTTTCCAACCGCCGGTTAAATGCAATAAATAAATAAAAATAGCAGTTTTAGAATATGTACTTTTCATATTTACACCGGTGAAATTCAAATATGTGATTGTGCAGCAGGATTATACGTCACGAAACGTAAATATTTTGATATTTAATATTATCTGCTCACGGATGTTCCATCGCGAATACAATAAACAGCCATGGTGAGAAACTGTTATCACGTCGCTTATAGCACGTCGATAGTTATTTGTGATACAGGAATCAAATGGATTTTTCGGCACAAAAGAATCATCTATCAAATTCGAAAACATGTTGAGATGGTGTTTTTAAAAGATTTTTTTATTTAACTATTTGAACATTGAACATGCCTGTTGGGTATTACAATAAAAAAAAACAACTACACGCTGCCCTAGTTCTTGTATGTTCAATAGGCCATTTTGCAAATTTTTTCAAGAGACATTTTTTTTAAAGTCAAATAAGTAAAATCAGTTAGTGGAGATCAGCACTCAAAATATGCTGAAAATAATATTCAATAACGGAAAATATAATTATTCTTTAGGTACACGGATGCGAGATAAGATAATGAACATATTGGCATTCATAACTCAATTTCGCTAAAAATGGTATCTTGAACATGTAAAAACTACGGCTGCGTACAGTCATTAGAAAAAATAAAAAACCGATTTTCAAATCTATTTAGTTTTTCTATTTAGTTTTTCGTATTTTTTATTTTCTCTCTATCTATCCTCGCCTCTGTTGAATACACCATGATTTGGTCTGACACACGTTTTGTATATCCGAATTATGTTTCCAATAATCATGTGTTCATTGTACTATACGACATTTCTTAGGCATCCAAATGTTTACTAACTGAGATGGATATGTTCTCATCATTACTATAGCAGCATCATCTGCATGGCATGTGATGTTAATGACCTTATCTCCCTTAGTAGATTCACTACTTTTTTTTATTCTTAAAAGCGTTTTTTTATGTTTATTTATTCTGCTTGCGTAAGAAAAGATTTGAAGGGGTATATATTGTTGTGCTATATTTAGTTATAAAGGTGCTAAACTTGCTTTGTTTCTTTGTTGTTCTCAATATGTGTTATTTCCTAAGTGTTAATATTATTTATGTCCCGAATTGAGTTCTTATAACTCCTGGGAATGTAATTTAACATATTATACTTGTAAAATACCTAAATATATGCTTTATAAACAATAAAATAAAAAATAAAAACTAAAATTATAGAGTAATTACAATGTTAAATAAAATGTTTAAAATTTTTTTTTCATTTTTACAAACTGTAAGTAATTTAATTTTTTTCTTTTGTTTTACTAGATTTACTCGTAACCATCAGTCGGAGTACGAGTTTTACTTAACAAGTATAAGCTAATTAGCATGTGCGAATATTTTCAGAAGATATTCAATAATAATTCTCACTCAACATTAGGGAAAAATTGGCAATACAGTTTTGCTTTCAACAAACATTATCTATTCGAGTGAATTAAAATCCCATTGCAAACGTTTCGGATATCAATTACGTCTCGTTTTCATGTTGTTTTGTGCGGTTGTTAAGGGGACCATTGTTATAATCTGTGGGGTTTGTATGGTATTGCTAAAGTAATTGCAGACAGGGTAGGATTTGGAAAAAAATAACAAAGACAAATATGAATGAATTATATTAAGTATATAAGATATATACATTTATTTTATATCACTGACTAACTGCAAATAAGCAGTTCAGTCGGAGTAAATTATGATTTTTTTAGTACACATATTTATTTATTTATTAATTAAATATGCGACCTAAGCCAATTACAACAGTTACATGAAGAAACATACATATGTACATACTCATTTCACATGAAATTTTGTACATATAAAACGGCTCTTCTCCTGTATTTCATTAGTAATAGTTCTATTTAACTATTTGTTACTATTGTTAAAAATTGTTTAAACTTCTCTAAAAGTGTTTTTTTTTGTTTTGTTTCTTTTCTTGAATTTATTTATAGGTACAAAATATTTCTCTTCATCATTTTTTTTTACATCACTGTATATTTTTTAACATAAATATATACTATTTACCTAAGTAATAGTTTTAAATAATAATCCATTTTTTATTTTTTTTGCATTTAATGTTATTCAAAATTGTTTTCTTAGTTTTTTTTAACTGGTACAATATATTTATAATACAAAATTATCACTTTTTTATCGATAATTCCATAATTGGTAATATTTTATTTTTTATTTAGTTTATCTTTTTTAGACTTTCTTAATTTGTTAATTAATAATAATATTTTAAATGCTCTGTATTACTTATAATTATGCTTACATGTGTGTACATTTAATTGTATTTGTAACTTATATGTAAAAGGCACTAAGTGCCATTTATTTCAATAAAATAAAATAAATTCAAGACAATTAACAAAAAGAACATAAAACTCTGTAGCAAAGACAAATAAGGGCAATACAAAAATGGTATACATAATACATTCATAAAAATGAAAGGCATTTAAGATTTCGAGATAAACCATGCCAATCCATCTTCATCCCAGACTGTTTTAGTGGTGAAGAGATCAACGAAAAGCAGGAAGATCTATCCCAAAGAATTCCCAGTTGTGTGACAAATTGACTAATCTACACATTCTGGACATTGAGGAATAAAAACAAAAGTTGCTCTTGGAAGATTTAATAAATAGCAGATTTTGACTTATGGTGACATGGTTGGGAACTTGAAAATAAATTGATTGCAACAGAGATAGGACATCACTTATCACATTAAATCTCAAAGACCAGAAATGAAGACCTATTTCTTGAATCTTTTTGAAAGTGATAGTTTTTAGCTCAGTTTCTGTGAATAGTCCATATATTGTGTTTTAGGTTTAAATGTTTTTCTTTTCTTTTTTTAATATTAAGTTCACAGAATGTTTAAATGTTTTTATTTTCTTTTTTAATATTAATTTCACAGAATGTTTAAATGTTTTTCTTTTCTTTTTTAATATTAAGTTCACAGATTGTTTGAATGTTTTTATTTTCTTCTTTAATATTAAGTTCACAGATTGTTTAAATGTTTTCTTTCCTTTTTTAATATTAAGTTCATAGATTGTTAAAATTTGTTAAAAATTTTTATTGTTTAAATGTATACTATGTATTGTTACAAGAAATGTACTATTTTTTTTATGTACCGTCCCAAATGAGTTTTCTCGTACAACTCCTGGGAATATAATATCATGATATTCATGTCTTATATGTTTTATTAATAAATAAAAATAAAAAAATAAAAAAAAGTATTTTGAAAATGCATATAAGGTAATATAATAAAATATTTTATGAAATTTTATTAAAAAAAAAAAGATCCATAATTTTTTAGCGGTCACGGTAGTTACTGGTTCGATACTAGGTGAAGTCACTGTAAGCAAAATATGATTTTTCCTAAGCTTGAGTTTCATGTCCTGTGATTCACCACTGCGGACCTTTTGGTATTTTGTGGCAATAAAACAGCTAAATGAATCTCATCAAAATAATTATAGACTTAGTGGGTAAATAAAACATATCTTAAAACATAATTTATAAACACTGTTCTGCAGCACTGAAACATCATGGTTCATAAACTAATAGCTTAAATAAGCTGTAAAGAGCTTTTAGTTTTTTATTATTTAATTTTTTACGTAAAATTTAAATAGGTTAAAAATAAAATAAAGTACTACGTTCAGCAAAAAAAATCCTATGTACCTACAGGTATGTGAAAAAATCTTATCTATTACATTTTCAGTAATGTTGCTAGTCTTCTAAAAGCGCCAAAATCGCGATTATGGGAAATAATTTTTTTTTGGCTAAATGATAAAAAAGGATAAAAAAATATATTTTTTAACGTTGCATACTAGTGATGGGCCGAGTACTCGTTTAGTACTCGGAACTCGGCGGCGTATTCGGCGTTTTTTTTATTACTCGTACTCGGCCGAATAACTCCGTTTAAATGACGAGTATACTCGGTTGAACTAAAGTAATATAATATTTTGGGAAATATAATGAAAAATTTAAGACGTTCATTAATCATCGAAACCCATTATCTTCCACTGTGGAAATCGGTTGGTTGTCAATTGCAATCATTTCAGCGACAGCTTTGCAGATTTCTTTGGCCCGCGAATCATTAATGTCCCACTTTGCCGCAAATGACTCCTGAAGGGATTCCGACGACGAAGCTGAAGCAGCCGCCTCGCGATTTTCGGATCTTTCGGATAGAGGTTTATTCTTTAATTTTTTTGACTCTTCTTTGTGTTTAATTTTAATGGGGTTTAACATCGCCGACGTCGGCGAAAATCAATTCTTTGATTTCTTAAAGTGGTGTTGGACATAATGCTTCTACAAAGAAGAAATCTGTAAAATAAGAAATGAACAATAATTTATTAACAATATTTTGAGTTTGGCCAAATTTTTGTAGACAAGGACTGGATTCAACTCCCTGGGGAGCTGTTTATATTCACATATTACAACAGAGATGAAGAATATGAAGATGAAGAATATGAAGATGAAGATGAAGAATATAAACAGCTCCCCAGGGAATTGAATCCAGTCCTTGTCTACAAAAATTTGGACAGACTCAAAATATTTTTGATAAATTACCTGGTCCATAAAGAAGTACAGAAATTGAAAAAATAATATTTTCAGGCGTTGCCTAGTATGTAGGTGAAATAATTCAATTAGATGAATTTCACCTGAATAAATAAAGGTTTCAGCTCTTTAACTTCACAAACATCAACAGATGAAAGAATTGAAGGAATATAGATGTTCAAATATAGGCAGAATGGTGAATGTTACACAGTGTGTAAAGTGGCCACTTGAACCAGCCAATGACAGGTCATAAGCCCTGTAAATGCCTGGACTTCTATATTACCTTCTCTTAAATGTTCTTCATATCTGTTGTAATATGTTAATATAAACAGCTCCAGAGGGAGTTGAATCCAGTCCTTGTCTACAAAAATTTGGACAAACTCAAAATATTGTTGATAAATTACCTGGTCCATGAAGAAGTATAGAAATTGAAATAATAATATTTTCAGGGGTTGCCTAGTATGTAGGTGAAATAATTCAATTAGATGAATCTCACCCGCATAAATAAAGGTTTCAGCTCTTTAACTTCACAAACATCAACAGATGAAAGAATTGAAGGAATATAGATGTTCAAATATAGGCAGAATGGTGAATGTTACACAGTGTGTAAAGTGGCCACTTAAACCAGCCATTGACAGGTCCAAAAGCCCTGTAGATGCCTGGACTTCCATATTACCTTCTCTTAAATGTTCTTCATCTCTGTTGTAATATGTTAATAATTTATTATATAAATAAGAGACCCAGTTTCACCAAGTATTGAAGATGTTGAAAAAAAGGATGAAACTGGTAAGTAGTTATTCCAAATTAGTGGATTTAAATATCACTCGTCTTTCGTTTGTCTAATAAATTGAACTATATAATAATTAAAACGTAAATCAATTTTTTTACCTTATTCGACCCTGGCAAAGTCCGTTTTTCCAAAAGGAATTACAGGGTTTGTCGTGGAGTTAAGGCTAAAAAAATGTTCACGTGTATGTCACGTGTCTAGTAAGGATCATAACACATGGTTTGGTATTAATCCAGTAATTTTGTGAGGAATAATAATAGGTGCACAAGGCACTGTTCCCGACAGGGCCAGTGGTTGGTCAGACAGAAGTAGATGCGGTACAAAATGATAGGCATTGTGATTTGGATTCATATGTTTTTAAACCTGAAAAAAAGATACGAAAAATTTGTTGGATTTTCTTTAAGAAAACAACAGATTTTAATAACAATTGAGAACATAAATTATATCGTAAAGTTTAGATATAAACAATCAAGCATAAGATGGAAGGATTTCAAATGTTTGCAGACAGGCAGGATTTCCTTTATATGGAGTTATTCAGATCTAAATTTGTTGCAACAGAGAGGGAAAACATTTTCGAGAAGAGAATATGGAAGTCTAGGCATCAACAGGGCGGCGGCCTCCGTGGTGTAGTGGTCAAGACGCTTGACTCACCCACGGAAGGTTCCGGGTTCGATTCCCGGTGAGAACACAAAAATTCAAATGTGATTTTTCTCAAGCCTGGGTACTCTGTGATGTAATTCACCACTGTAATTAGGCCTCCTGGCCTGTTGTGGTGCAAAAAAAAAAAAATGTTTAAAAAATATACAAATATATGTTTATGACCTGTCATTGGCTGGTTCAAGTGGCCACTTTACACACTGTGTAACATTCACCATTCTGCCGATGTTTAAACATATATAAATAGTTGGATAATTTATATAGCGCCATTTTTGTGAAAATCACCTCAAGGGCGCTGTACAATTAATAAATATCCCAGTACGTCTTGCAGCTACAGAGCGCATGGACGGTTGGGATTCTAGTTCCTCGTTTTCAATTAAGATCAATAAAAAAATATAACAGATAGGAGCTAGATTACAGGACGTCTTGCAGCTACAGAGCGCATAGACAGTTAGAAATTTAGCCCCCATTTACACATTTAAAAAATTGACAAATAAATTTAGTGTATTAATGATACTAAAAAAAAATATAAATAATATGAATAGTAAAAAGGAGTAAGATTACAACACGTCTTGCAGCTACTAAGCGCATAGACGATTGGAATTCTAGACCCCATTTATAAAATTTAGGTATTTTTAAGTTGGTATATGAAAGCTAGATAACCAATCATCGTGCAGCTACAAAGCGCATGGACATCCACACTAAAAACATTGTTGAATCAACTAACTGGTAAAGGAAGAAGTATAAAAATTGTAAAATTGTTTTCAAGCGTTGCCCAGTACGTTAGTTGGTTCAGGCGGATTAATCTCAGCCACATGATGAAGGTTTCAGCTCCATAACTTCACAAAAGTCAACAGATGGAAGAGTAGGGGGAATGTGGATGTTTAAACCTAGGTAGAATAGTGAATGTTACACAGTGTGTAAAGTAAAGTGGCCACTTAAACCAGCAAATGACAGGTCATAAGCCCTGTAAATGCCTAGACTTCCATATTCTCTTCTCAATAATGTTTCTCCTCTCTGTTGCAACAATTTTTTTAACGTTTCCTAAGTTTGTGATTTTTCTTGTTTGAATTTTAGTGTGTGTTTTTAATTATAATAAAAAAAGCAGTTAAATAATTTAATGAGATTTAAACATTGAGATTCAAAGCGAAGTATAGACTTGGAAAAACAGGGATGAAAATAGGCTGAATGCTGTCGAAATGCGATCTCTCGGGCAAATGTGTGGTAAAACTTAATACGATAGATGCACAAATGTTGAGATCTAAGGCTGAGACAAGCATTATCGACAAAATCAAGAAAGGAGCTCTGCGCTGGTTTGGACATGTAGAATGAATGGACAGCAAAAGAACGGCTAAGAATATTTACAATGCGAATGTGGATGGATGCAGAAATAGAGGAAGAGCGAGAAAGACATAGCATGACTAAATCCAACAAATACTTAAAGATGGACATGTCAGAAGTCGGAATAATCGGCGCGCGTGCATGAGAAGATGTATGAATGTAGAGTAAGCGTGATCTGAATGTTGTGGCATTCTATCCTCTCTGCCTACCCTTACGGGGAAACGGCGTGATGGTTTGTTGTTGTAGATTTAAACAAACAAAACATTCATCATCATCGTCATTTCCCTTTCCGCATCCAGTGGTGCATAGGGCACTGAATGTATGTAAAAAAAAAATGTATGTTACATGATGATGATGTTTTTCAAAAAAACCTTACTATTGTTTGAAAATCACCAGTAAAGTTGAATTTTTTGTGTTTACTAGATTTTTGTCATAATTTCCTGCATTTTTCATTTTATTTGTAATAGAAACGCCCCGACAAATTTAAATTTATTGTTTGTTTGGCGCGATCTAATTATTGTAAACTTTTGTTTATAAAATTTAATCGATAAAAAAAGGACCGATCAGTCCTACGCTTCAGATGCCATATTTCATGTGCACCCTGCCAGGAATCGAACCCAGAACCTCAAGAATGGTAGGCAATCGCGCCAACGAGCATACAACGAGGCGGATTTATCTCCGCTCGATTTGCTTATTCAGGACTTTTGTCTGGGAGCAGCGAGTTGGAAGCACTCGTCCAGGGTTCTCGTACCATTTCACCCACAGAACTGTATTCTTCACCGGCCTGGACATGCTAAACTAATTGTGGTGCATCTCTCTGGAATGTACATATCGAAGTATAAACATTTTTGAGGTAAATGAAAAATTGATTTCTAGTGCATAAAAAGGGAGATATCACATATTACGAATAACGATAAAAATATATTAAATGGATTTAGAATAATTAATTGTATTTTCAAAATCAATATGGATATTGTGGAGAAATGCTTTCATACATAAATGTATAAAATAAATTCAATAAAAATACCTTCGTTGAAAAATGCGTCGTGTTTAGCCTCGGTTGTTGTGACATCTAGATTCGTGATATATTTCTGAAAAAATGGCCAGAAACAAATATACATGAATCGTGACGTATTAGGAGCTTAGCCAATTGAATGACCGTTTTGCGGGAATTCAAAATTACAAATTTTATAGTATTTTTTATGCTACTAACAATAAGCAAACATTTTTTTTTATTGGATTTTATTTCATAGACCTTTATTATTAACATATTACAACAGAGATGAAGAACATTTAAGAGAAGGTAATATAGAAGTCTAGGCATCTACAGGGCTTATGACCTGTCAATGGCTGGTTTAAGTGGCCACTTTACACACTGTGTAACATTCACCATTCTGCCTATATTTGAACATCTATATTCCTTCAATTCTTTCATTCGTTGATGTTTGTGAAGTTAAAGAGCTGAAACCTTTATTTATGCGGATGTACCCTGTAGATGCTTAGACTTCTATATTAACTTCTCTTAAATGTTCTTATCTCTGTTGTAATATGTTAATATAAACAGCTCCCCAGGGAGTTGAATCCAGTCCTTGTCTACAAAAATTTGGACAAACTCAAAATATTGTTGACCTTTATTACTTTAAAAATGTTTTAAAAAATATATTTTCCTATTGAACTGTTAATTCTGTACGAATAGTATATATTTAAGGTATACAGCAATTATATTTTGCATTTTTTTTAAATTCCCATGTGAAATAAATGCAGGATGTTACGTAAAAACACGCGAAAATACCTCCCCTGTCATGTTTCGTGCGCCTGTTATAGACGTTTTGTCAAAAAAGTATTTTTTAACCTCAGAAAAAAATAGGGAAATAATACTCTAAATGCATTAAAACAACTTCAGAGTAATTAGACATTCACTGAAATTCGATCAAACTTTTTGCCTGTCTTCAATGAAATTTATATTGACTCGGCCGGCAGCAGCGCGCTGAAATAATTTAAGCGATATATCAATTTAATTGTAAATGCGGAGAAATACTTCGAGCTGGACGCACGTCGGTTTGAATATTTTTTTTTATATACAAGGCGTTATGTGGAACTGCATAAGTATAATATTGTAATATTACGTTTGTATCTTGGGCCTTGAGTTAAGTTCGTTTAAAAATTCGACCAATCAAAATTAAGCACATGAAAACAGTTGATTTTGCTCTCATTCTAATCCGCATTTTCGTTTATCCGACGCAGGATAATGCGGAATTAAAACATAACAAAAAGTGACGACGTATGACGTTGTTCGCATCCGTTCTTTATTCAAATCTGACACGTGACTTGGAGTTTAATTTACCATTATTATTTATTTTCAGTGGTAAAACGGTATACCATTGTGGTGCGCGTACGGATTACGCCCACTGCTCGGTTTACTGGAATAATTCGCTAAATTGGGGATAGAAGGATCTGTTTGTGAGCTGATAATTGCAGTAATAGGGGGTTTTTCATACTAATATTAACCCTCTGTCACACACCACGCATTAAAAACCACGTATCTTCAAAAAATAGTAACATTAGATATGTTTTTTACTACAGTACGTTCGATTGTTTAATAACTTTTTGTTAATTTGTTAGAGCCTATACAAAAATAAAAATTTCGATTGTGTTTTTTTAAATTTATTTATTTACAATTTTAAATAACCCGTTAGGGTTACATTAGAAATATTATATTGTCTAGTCATTTTATGTCTCGTCTAGTCTAGTTAGTTCAGTCATCATGTGCTTTTTCAGATTGATTTTAAATTTGTCTCCAGTAAAAGTTTTCAAGTAGTAAGGTAAGTCGTTGTAACAACAAATTTTATTTGAAATTTTATTTTAATTAAAACAACTTTTATTTTACATAAAACGGATATTTTTATATCATGTTAAATAATATTTGATGTTTTAAAGATATTGTCGTTCCAATGTCCCCCACGGCGTTGTTTAATCCGTGGTCTCATTTTAATTCATTTTTTCATTAGATGAGCAAAGTAGGGTAAAAAAAATTACTACCCTGGCAACACTAACGAAATTTCCATTTTGTTTCTTAGACAATATGACAGATGGAAAAATAATTCAATTTTTAAGTAATGCATTTGTTATTTACACATTCATTTGCTCATTACACATGAAATGTGATTGCATCCTGTTTCTCTAAGATCCTAGCAGTATTTCTACACTTTAAAAGGACACAACACGGCATAGTTGAATTCAAATCAGGAGTTGCGTACTGAGCGACGTCTACAAAGAAACTAATGGGTCAAAACCTACTCATTTATGAGTAGTTGAGTCGCTTCTGTTTGATGTGCGTATGCGGTTTCTGGACTATTCTTAATTCTATGCGCTTTTAATATCAATAATACTATTTTTAAAAACAAATTAATATATTTCGCCGACAAAAATTTAACCAAACTCAAAATATTGTTAATAAATCCACCTGGTCCATGACGAAGTATAGAAATTGAAAAAAAACATATTTTTCCGGCGTTGCCTAGTTTGTGGGTGTAATAATTTAATTAGATGAATCTCACCCGCATAAATAAAGGTTTCAGCTCTTTAACTTCACAAACATCCACAGATGAAAGAATTGAAGGAATATAAATGTTTAAATACGGGCAGAATGGTGAATGTTACACAGTGTGTAAAGTGGCCACTTAAACCAGCTAATGACAGGTCATAAGCCCTATAGATGCCTAGACTTCCATATTAACTTCTCTAAAATGATCATCATCTCTGTTGTAATATGTTAAATAAACATATTATTACTAAGCCTTACTACAAATTGAACACAATAAAAGCATTGCCAAAATAGCTCAGATGGGAGAGCGTTAGCCTGAAGATCTAACGGCCCTGGTTCGATCCCTGCTTTTCATATTCCACTTTGGAAAATTTTTTAAAGACGGATTGTTATTTAGATTTATTGTTTTTTTTTGTAACGAGTTCTTATTCAATTATTTTTACTTCCTTCACACTCCATAATTCGGGGTTTGAATAGACACCGGACAGAATATTTTTTATTGAATTTGACAGTGTTAACGTTTCTTAGTTATATTTTTTTATATTTTAATAAATTTAAATTTATCTATTTTTATCAATTTATATTTAAATAATCATAAATAATCAACATTCACGCGAAGTAGCAAAACCTCAAACCACATTAAATGCTTAGATTTTTGTCAATAGATGGCATGTAACACATGACATTCGTTATAATTATAATACTATTTCCCATATATTTTGAAAACATGTACACGTTATTAATTTTATTTGTTTGGAGCATATCTTTATTTTACCTTATCTATAATTTTTATGTTTCAATATAAACGTTAGTCAATGTTATGTCAACAATACAAATATTATTTAGGTAAACTTTTCACTATTTCATTGACTAGAATTTCGCAAAAATATTGTTACCATTATGAAGAACTTACCTACCTCTATGAATACAATTATTTATGTATGTTTTAAAATGTTTTTATTTTAATTTATTTTATTATATTCATAATATATTTATTTAACATTTATTGAGACACAAGTCCCAACTACATGGAACCAAAGTCCTGTGTTAAATTGGACGATTATATGTATAAAATTTTATCACTTAATGTATCACTATATTTACTACATAATATAACAAAAACATTATTTAAAAATACATGTCATATCAAATACAAAAAAATGCATTCAATAGAAATAAAACACCTAAAATACATGGAATTAAAAAAAAAAAAAAACCAACTCAAATATTTGAAACCATTAAGGAGTTTCTCACTTAAATCCCTCCCCCTACACTCTCTTCCAACATATAAACCACTCTGGGTGCGCTAAAGGAGAGGTGTCTCTGAGCAAAAGTCGTCCAGGTTTCGAGTTTAACATACCTAATTCCCTGGGAAAACCTCGTACCAACGTTTTGCTGAGACCGCTCCTTATTGTTCGACCAGAAGTGCGCCAGTGCCTCTTTTAGGTAAAGTTGCCTTCTCATCCAGCCGGAATATAATTCTAAGCAATGATTTCTGCGAAATAATTAGATACTTTAAAATGAATGCCGCACAACCTCCCCAGCCAGCTATTTCATAAGTCACAATGAATTGAAGCAGAGTTTAGTTTTTAAGTTCAAAGAAATTCAAGTACTTATTTAACTTTTTATTTTTATATAAAAAAAACAAAAGATATGCGTTTCCTTTTAAAATTTGTTTTGAAAATTGTACGAAATTTGTAAAAAAAGGCTTTAGATTCTCTTCTCTCTCTCTCTTATCTCTCTTATTTTAATTTTTGAAACTTTTTTTAAAATATTTGCGTTCTTATTTATCCAAATATTTTATTTCAGGGCCATTTTCAACGAGTAATAACTCACTATTAAAAGTGGGAATCAAGTTGGGGTAGAGTGGGATTCGAACCACGGGCCTTTGATCCGTGCTACAGGACCAAAACTCGATTCAAAATTGTAAATTTGTTTTTCAATTTTCTTAAACGTTCGACATTGTTCAGTTTTTAATGCTGTTAGTGTGCTGTGCATATTGCGTCGCTACAGGCGTCACAAGAAAATCGTTAAATTATTGAAAAAAAAATTTTTTTTTTTCTATTGAATGATTTTATTTTTAACTGTAATATTTTATGTGAGAAAGAATGCAGTTATTTTCTTATTATATATACGGTCTAAGCCAATAATGAGGAATTCCACTGTTTTCTAATTTATTATTTTTCTATTAGCGTACTATTTAACTAAGCAAAAATATACATCTGTATTTTTTTTTGTGCGTTATTTACAAAGATATGATTTTTTAAAGTTATATTTATCAAATACCGCGCCAAATGACTGTAATCAGTGTGTCACTTTTCAATAGTGACGTCATGGAACGGTTGGCGTTCTTACTTTCACTGACCGCGGTACGTTGTATTTCTCCAGCCAATAACAAAACTGTCGAATCTATGGAATATTGCTTTGATTACTTCATTTAGTTGAACGTAATTTGCTCATTTCTATGTAATGGTTGTTTTTACGAACGTTTCGATTTAGAAAAACCTAGAAAGTTGACATAATCTCTGGTTGAAATGTCAACAAAGTATTTATATACTCTATATTTTTGTACTGTATACTCTTTTTTTTCTATTGTCAAAACGTTCCTTACAAGGTGCGGGGGCTTTAAAGCGGAAACCAGAAATACTACACGTAGATATGAAGAGTGACGTCATTATTTACGATTTTAAAATAAATACTATTTTTAAAACGTTTTATTTATTTTTGCGTGCGTTTTTGAGATATTTCAAGAATGAAAGTAGAAACTTCAAAAAATTTTAATATTCACGTGTACACGAAAACATTTTTATAATTCAATTCCGGGTTGGGCTGGAATTCCTCGTTGTAACAGCCATATGGAAAAACACGTCTGCAAGAAACTGAACAAAACTAATATAAAACTATTTAGCAAAGACAAACAAGGGCAAAACAATGATGGTATACAATGAATTCAAGAACATGATCAACATCAACATCAACAAGATTATGAGATAAGCCATGCCGATGCATCTTCATTCCACACTGCGTTCATGGCGAAGAGATCTACGGAAAGCCGGTAGATATAATATCCCAAGAAATTCTAACTTGTGCGACGAGTTGACTTCTTCTTCTTCTTCTTCTTCAGCCTTATTCTCTCCACTGCTGGAAAAAGGCCTCTTCCAAACGTCTCCACTTCTTCCTATCACCCGCTTTCATCATCCACGGTTTACCGGCAATAGAAGCAATGTCGTCGACCCATCTTTTCTGTGGCCTTCCAACTCTTCTTCTGTTTGCCCATGGTCTCCACTTTATTATTCTGGGTGTTTACCTGCCATCATTTTGCCTCGCCAAGCCTGCCTACTGCCATTTCAATTTCGCTGCACGATCCATGATATCCACGACTCCGGTTCGGCGACTTATTTCTTCATTTATAATAATAATAATAATAATTATGGATAACTTATATAGCGCCATTTTCGTAATATAATACCTCAAGGGCGCTTTACAAAGTGAATAGATAAAGATATAAATTTAATTTTAACTTTAACTTTTTAATTTAAGAAAAATATTGTACTTTTTCATATTACTTTTCCACCACATGCTAAGAATTTATTCAAATGATTTAAAGAACAAGTGGGTTTTAAGTTTCTTCCGAAACATCACTTTTTTTCTTACCTTTTAGCTTTTTGCTCCTAAAATAAATAGACAGTTATAATATTTTTGTGTAACATAAGAAAGAGGAAATAAAATAATCTATAAAAGATTTTTTTTTATTTTTAAAGTAATTAAAAAAGGAAATAAAAAATATTTTAAAAAAACATAAAAATATTCCTTTTTATTAAAGGGCAACAAAACATATTATAGAAAAAAAAGTTCACATCTTTAGTTTGAATCCAGGATAGTGCGTGTTTTTTAAAAGAAGGAAAATTTTGAAAGTTTGGAATCACTGAAATATTATTAGTAAAAAATATTACTTTACTGTGTAACATGTTCTTTCATTATATTTGTGAAAAACTGTAACTGGACGTATGTATCAATTTTTATATTTTGTATTCTTATATAACAATTGTAGTTTTTTCAAAAAAAACATAGTTTAAAATGAAAATATCCAACTATGATAATAATGTCCATTCTACGTTTCTTCAATGAAGAAAGATTAAGAGATTGCTTTATTTGAACATAGAAATAATTACCCCTTTTGCAATCCGAGTAACCACGCCACTTTTCTTAGAAAACGGTGTTGGACCAACTCGATATGGTCAATATGAGTCTTATTGAGTGTAGAAGCAGATTCTAGATGGGGTCGAACTAGTGACCAGTAACGAGTTTTGATGGTAATAATACTTTGAAGTTTGTCGTCATTCTATTGATAAATCCATATAATAAGAGGTTCAGCGACGATCTGCAAATTTCCACCTAAAAAGAAGGCGTTCCTCTGTTATTGGTGGCGTCCGTCTACTCGCAACTGAACAAATGTCTCAATCAAATATTTAAAAAATGACTTTAAATGCTCTTCTTAATGCTTGGCAATCGCGATGAGAATCTTCCTCTTCAGGGAGGGTTAACTTTCTTTTTTTTCTTTCAATCCGTCAGCGCTTAGAATCTTCTTGGGTTATCCCCGATCACTGGAATACGCAGTTTTTATCAGGTCATGGTAAATTTAATCAAAAATTATTTGTTTTTAATATTGTTGACTCCCCTTCGTGCTGCTGCGGATATCCTAACCATCTTCTGAACACATCCTGTGGTCTTGTCTCTTTCCCCTTCTCTATGATTACCGAATGGAGTTTCTCGCTACTATCCGTGGCCCTGTTATAGGTCCTGTCGGATATACAGATCTGGTGGCTTCTAAAAAGAATTTCAAGGCTTTTAAAAAGTTTTGTAATCATTTCGGCGAATTGATCATGTTCAATCAATTTAATCCCAGTCAGTGAAGAATTCACTTCCCTCTCTTCTTAATCCAATGAAGTACATATTATGTACTTCTGGATTACTTTCTTTCAGCACAAAGATGCTAAGGCTACCAGATTTCAGAGAGCTCCTTTGGGCAGCTTTTTTCGTTTGACAACGAGCAAATTTTCCGTGTATGTGGGCACCGCCAAGGAGACTTATGTCCTCAGATGCGGTGTGCGGTATGTGGTGGGTAAGCTGATAAATCCAAGAAGTTTGAGAGATTTGTTTACAGTATTATCGATATGTTCAGAAATAGAACCAAACCCTGGTTGAGTTGTTTTGACTCTGTTCGGACAGATTCTCAACCTAATCCATATCTACCTACCCGTCCTTCCCATTCTCTAGCGCACTCCCTGTAACAATAACTCTACGTGTGATTGCCGGAACAAACGTTATAATTATCATTGTGGCAGAATTGAACGTATTTATGCAGAAAGCAGCCAGCCATAGAAAAGTGCAACAAAGATAATAGCACCATTGTGAAAAGAGTAAATAATCAAATCGACGCACCAGTTGGAATGTTTTTAACTTGGACAAAGGATAAACAATGAATAAATTAGTTTTTTTTACAAATTACAAACAAGAATCTAATGTTGAATTAGACTCATTTTAATGATTTTTAAAGTACCGTCAGATTTTTAGTGCCGTGGGTGTTTTCTGCAAATTGAGAAATGCCGTTTTTGTGATCGACACTTTTTTCAGAGGTAGATTTTTGTATTGTAGTGTAAGCTCTGAGTAATAATTCTCTATAAGTTCGCGATCAATAACCATAGAATAGTTTTTCTCCGTATAGAAGACTCTATTAGGGCTAACAGTGTAAGTTTAGTTAGAATGTACACATTTTAAAGCTTCAATTAAATTTAGTTATCTATAGAATGACTATGTAAAGCGCCCTTGAGGTATTATATTACGAAAATAGCGCTACACAAGTTATCCATAGTAATAATAAGCAAGTATAAGTTTGGAATTGTAAAGACCCCCTGAGATGATTGGAATATGTAATATGGAAGTCGTAACTCTTCTTCTTCTTCTTTTCCACATCCGCTCCTAAGTGGAGCATGTGGACATCACCAGTTGCCTCCAGGAGACCCTATCGCCAGCCAGCACTCTCGCTTCTTCCCATGTCAATCCAGCGCCCCTTAATTCCGCCGAATAAAGTCTAAAGAAGAGGCAACTTGGGTTTAGGTTCTCCCGAGGCATGCGCAGCATGTGCCCAAGCCAGGCCCACCGCTGCATCCTCAAGACAAGACAAAGAGGCTGCTGCGTCCGTTCTCGGACTTCAATGTTAGTTATAAAATCGAACCACCTTATACATAATATTCTTCTCAAGCACTTACTCTCAAAACTCAGAAGTTTGGTGTTTTGAGCTTTGGTAAGGTGCCAAGATTCGCACCCATATAGTAGAACTGGCATTATACAAGAGTTGAATAGTCATAACTCAGTTAAACATTATTATTTTTATTTATGATAAGAAATATATTTATTCATTATTTATAGAAGTATTTAGTAAGAATAGTCTATTGTGTAATTTTTACTCTGCAATGATATCAGAATATTACAATTTTGGTTTCTTTATGCATTGTTTTTTAAAAACTTCTTGATGTAAGTACCTAGTATTTATTTGTTTGTAAAGTAAGCAACAAAAAAAAACAATGTGTAGATTATGTTATATGAATAGGATGAGGTGAAAAGGGAATTTCGATGTAATAATAAAAAATCGTTTTATTTTTTATCAAATATCCTCTCGGAGTTATATTATTTATTTATAAAATAATATTAAAAACACAATCGATAACTATTAAACATATAAACATAATCATTTATTTCTATACAAACACAAAATGCATGTGCCATTACATATTTACAAACTAACAAAAATAAATTGAGGACCATCTGTTTCAATAATATAAAACAAAAGAATAAAACAAGAATTTTTAAAGAAAAGAAGTAATGCAAATGCATATGACGTAGTTACAATAATAAAACAAATGGTCACATTGAAAATTACATTAAAAATATCAGATTACAACAAAATACAAATGAATACAATTGTTTTCATTGAATTGTTTTTAGTATAATGTGTATCGGAATAGGAAATGAAAAATTTTAACCACAGTGATATTTTTTACCATATAAAAACAAGAGTGGATATTTGTGCAATGGTTTGATAGGTTAATTTATTATATATTTTGTTGGAAATATTTCAATTTTAGATTATTTTTAGCATTGTTTGGTCCAATATTGTAATTGGTCGTATATGAGGAGAAATAAAAAGATACAGTTTAATAACATTATTATGAGAATAAACGAAGTGCTTAAGACTGAAAAGGGTAAATAAATTGTTTTTTTAAGAATACTCTTATATATTTCTTTATACATTTGGGTAGGTAACATATACAACGTTTATTTATTTATTGGTAAAAGCTATATGCGTTATTTTATTAATAAAATAATAATTACTGACAGTAAGAAAAATACTTTGAAGGATAATATGATATCTGATTGCAAATAAATAATGCGTGGATAAATTAAAAGTGCGGGGGGTTGAATTTTTTAAGAATATTTTTGAAAATATTTTTACCGCTAAAACTAGCCTTAATACCACTCAATGACTAGTGAAATAATAATATTGATTTCAAAAATTAAACTATTGCCGAGTCTAAAATGTAAACCAGAAAGAGATCAACTTATAAATGCAAATTATGTACAAGTTGTTTAAATTGATCAGTGTGTACAACTTGTATTTCAGCTACAAAAATATGATAAGGCAGTATTGGATCTTTGAAAAACTAATAAATTGCTTTCCTCAATAAGTGAGATCTATCGTTATTTATTTATAAAAACCTTAACAATACAAATGAACTTATTCTAATCCGAGATCAATTGAAAAGGATTGGTTTTAGCCTGGGGCCATCACAGTGTCGCTTTGATGCGTAAAGACGTCAACTGTAAGTGATTCCGAAACGTATAAAAATATTGCGATTTTTCTAATATTTTTAGTTTTTACGCCTTTAAAGATTATACAAAAAAGATTTTACGCCTTAAAAGATTACATTAATATTTTTTTATGCCTTTGAGGTTAACATATATTTAAGGTTCTTTGTGCCTTTTAGGTTTATAAAACGCTACAAAAGTAAAAAAAGGTCGAAATCACTTTTTGACGTCTACATTTTGTCAACACATAAACGCTTTATTTTATACAAAATATATTCAGTAATCGCTTTAGAAATCAGAATTTTACAGATTTTTTGCCCCGATCTTAGAAAAATACTATTTTTGCTTTTAGTTGACGAAGGTTTTGAATTCCGATGTTCAAAGCGACTACTTAATTATTCTTAAAATATTTTCTCAATAAATTTACACAAAGAAAAACAAAATTGCTTTAAATATCTTTCTTACTAATATATTTTTATAAATTAAAAACTAAAATACTTAGATAATACTCCTAAAATATTTTTTACAACACAGAAGCGGAAATCAAAATATTTACAGCAGTTAATATTATAATATAAATTGTATGTATTACAATAATTGACAGTAATAATAATATAATGTGGGTATAAAAGTAGTTTGATACACGATGGTTTTTAATTAAGGAGAAAACTTGATTTCAAATCAATGTGTAATGTCATTTTATCAACCTTGATTGTCAAAGATTAATTATTAACAATACAGAAAAATCAAATAATATGGATGCAGTTGAATAATTTGTAATTTTAATATTTAGACATTATTTATCATGAATGCATGCGCATTTGTATAATACGATTTAAATAAACCTATTATTTTTACACAAAAACCAGGCTATCTATAGAAAAGGTGCTAGATGCTTGCCAATATTACAAGCATTGGGATATTCGCTTTCGCCGGTCGTAAAATACAAAGTACCTCGAGATTACAATTGTAATTCGAGATTACAATTAAATTTAAACAAGCATCGGCAAATTTTTAACCGTCTCATTGTAATAGGGAAATATCACATACTACGAATATCGATAAAAACAATGCGAAATGGATTTAGCAAAATGGAGTATATTTTCAAAATCAGTATGAATATTGCGGAGAAATGTTTTCATACCTATTTTTTTTAATGAAATTGTTAAATAATATATCTTTATAAAAACGCGACATGTTTGGCCTTGAAAATTGTGACGTCGAGATTTGTGACGATGTTCTATTTAAATTTAAACGTCTCAAACATAGTTCAAAATTTAACCGAATCGTGACGTATTAAGGTCGTGGCCAATGCAATGAACCGTTTTTGTAGGAATTAAAAAATATTCTAAAAGTTACTAATAAGAACAAAAAAGCGAAATATCCCTATTCTCGGAAACAATGCAATTAGAATAAAGACGTATCTACATACCGCAAAAACGTGGATAAAATGTGGCGCGCTGACAGGGACGTTTAGTTATAAAAAGTAGGTACTACAAAAAAATAATTTTCTATTTACACAAAATGGAAGGATTGGTGCCGAGCAGGCTTACCAAACCAAGGGCCTAACTAGAGGAGATCAATGGAAAACTTTTTTGAACACGCGCGACCGCGGTCCTTCGAATAATACACCGCTTACACAACAAAAGTAATATGTACAAATGCGGACCGAAAAATAGAGACGATAATATTAAAAAATGTATTAATTTATAAAAAGTACAAAAATAAAACAAGCGGTTACAAACTTATAAATGTAAAGTTAACTCTCGGCCCCGCTTCATTCATTTAAATTTAAATATCTCCCAACCAAAATTTAACTAAAACATGGCACCGGAAACGGTTTCAAAATTTATATTAACTTGAATAACATAAATAGATGATACTAAGTAATATTACGAAGTTAAGTATTGAATAAGCATAGAAAGTAGAAGATTTACAATCTAGGAGACTTTATACAGTATTAAACTAAAAACATGGCCAAAAAAATCACTGTGGGCACCAAAACATCTCGACTGTTCCCTCTGACACAACTTATTTACAATATTGGCACATCATTATTTAAAATGAGATCAATCATTTTTTAGGCTTCATTCTTTGGAACACAGTCGATAAAAACAATTAATGAAGAATCAAAGGGGAGTTAAAATCCCGAATTCTTCATTTAGACTAAGATCACAATAGGCTTTTTGAGCTCTTTTGATATATTCTATAAAAAAACTAAAATTTACTAAAATTTTAAAAAACCGCGGAGACTCGTTTGATATTAAATATTTCTTCACTCGGTTTTTAAAAATATGAATTTATAAAAATATTTTGACAGTCCACAATTCTGTTTTTAGTGGTATGGGAAAACAAGAATCGTATTCAACTGGTGTGGGCGTTTATCATCGCTTGTTCGCTAACAGTTTCCAGCCCAAAACGATGGCTATTGCAGTCCAAATTGTTCCTTTAAGGCTGGGGGAGAGTAGAGCTGATACAATTGGCGAGTCGGACACGGACACTTTCTCATCGCAGGAAGATGCTGAATCGGTATCCTGAAACAAAGATAGTCAAATTGTTAATACCCATTATTCGTCAACGATCAATTACAAATCCGACAAACAAACGGCTAAACCTATTTTGGCTAACCACGATCACAAAAAAATGTAAAGGGCTGGGATAAGGGTTATTTATTTACATACATATTGTCGGCTAAATTTAGTAGCTCATATCGAAACAAAGCGCGTTGTAGATTATTTTATAACTATAGGTATTTTTTTTTCGTTTCTTTTCAATTTGTAAAATACGATTAAATTGAATCAAGTTTCAACAATGTAAGAGTCACTTTGATTTCTCCGCTAATTTATTTGGATGGGTAATCTTTTAATTATAAAGAAATCTCCCGAGATGGGGGAAATCGTAAGGGGGTGCTAAGAATTAAATTTCTGGCTCTCAAATCTTTTCGGGTGACGGAATTACCACACCCAATGGAAAGAATTAACGTGGTAAAGGAAATGGGAAAATACAAATTACATCCCAAACTTTTGACAAAAAAGAATGAATTGGAAAAGAGGCATTAAGGGAAGATGAATTTTTGTATTTAACGCCTATAAAGACACAGATTAAAAGTTTCATCTCATTAAACCGATTGATAAAAACCGTACAGATAGTACGCCATTACGATTCTGCTTTTTTGTTATTGTTTTGAAAGAAATGTAACATACCCGTTCGATATCGGGATCTCCCGAGTCATGGAGGATTCTGGTTTGTCTGTATCTTGCGCTGTCTTCTTCGGGGTCAGTGTTTATTTTGGATCGCTTTCGTCGTCGTCGTCTTCGCTGTCGAAGTGAGTGCGGTCTCGGGGTGGTGTCAAGAAACACGTCATCGTCCAGGACTACTCCGGAAGATACTCGAGGAGGGAGGTCGAAGGTTCTCGATTGTGCGCTACAGCTCGGGCTGGACGGGGGCGAGCACTGGGAGCATATTCGTCGTCGAACTGGCAGAGGTCCTCCGCACACCAGGTCAGGAAGTCTGGGAGCAGACGAGTCAGAAGATGGACGAACTGTTGAACAAAAGAAAAGAAAACATAAATAAACAACGCTTAATTAAACTAATTTAAAAGGCAAAAATATGTAGTGCAGGGAACTGCGTTTTGGGAGCAGCATTTTTAGCAATTCTTTGCTGGTTGTTCGAGCGGTGTAACATTGTAAATATTTTGTATCAAATACATATTCAAACACGAGAAACCACGGCAAGGAAATTATTAAAATGATGTCCGGGACTTGAGAACATTGGACCCACCGTTATGGAACAGTATTGAATAAAAATAAAAATGGAATAGCTATCGGTTAGAATATTAGCCTACCAGATTTGTGACACGGTTTGAAAACAAGCGTGGCATAGAGACAATCGCATATAAGAGGCGTTCTATCTTTCTTCAAGTGCAGGAGGAGTGTAGTTCTTTAATAGCAGAGAAATGAATTATTGCCACTGCATTCAATGAAAGCCCTTTAAACTAGTGGTAGCCTATTGTGTTTAAGTGTATTCAGGCTGCGCCCACATTGAAGATAAGTTTGTCAGACTTACACATTAACGCTACTCGTCATAACAATAAATAACCAGAGGCAATGAGCGAGCTGCATCACAGAGCGTAATCTGTTCCAGTAAGCAATTGTCACGATGCGAGGCGAACACCTGTGTTACTCCTTCGGTACCTCGCCCCCGCTCCACACTCCACACCCTCTGGTCATAATGGGGAAAATAACAAAACTAACACATACCCAGCCAATACACCGAACAATGATAATAATATAACACGGAGTCAGTGCATAGTATAAACAGGAGAAAAATGAAGTGTTTGCTTACGTTAAACGAACGGGCAAGTGCAGGCACAGAAGGGAAAAATACAAAAGATTGTGATGAATATGAAAGAAAAATTAAGATTATACCAAAATATATTATATACAGCTAATTTTCTCGATTATCTAACATGTTTGGCAAAAAAAATAAATATCCATGCAGGATTTTAACGTTTGATACTTGAAGCGAAGGAGATGAACTGGCTTTAAGATAAAAAATTCCCACGTGCAAAATCAGATTCAAAGATTTTTTCTGTTTTCTGAAGCCCCTTTTTAAACGTGCATCTGCATTAAATTTCTACGTTGCAATCTCACCGCGCCCGTTTTTCTATTAAACTTGCATAAAAAATATGTATCGTTCAACACAACAACACAAAAAACATCAATATTACACGGGTGTCTTTATACAAATACATTGTTCTCTTCGGTTTTCTGTGGATTACCAATTTTAGGTTTTTTTAACGGACAACCAGCGTCTTGAGACACGACATGTTGTGTGTTAAAGGTAATCTAAAAAAGAATACGAAAAGGTGTTGGTAGTTTATGATTATGACCGGTTAGACGAGCCAAGGAGAGAACCCTAGGGATATGGAAGACAGGCTAGTTATTAAAGGTGTGGTCATTATTGTGATGCCGAGATCCAGCTAATGCGTGTCTCGGGAATACGGATATATGAAATGATCATTTAAAGTTACGGTGTCTGATACGAAGGTTTTATAAATGCAATTTGAATTTAAAACCATCAAATTTGATCAAATAATAATAATAATAAATTTGATTCCAGTAAATGGATAAATAGTGCAGAACCAATTCTACCATACAAAACTAAAACATATTTCATTTTCATATAACAATGTAGAGATAATTAACATAATATGTATAATTCAATTTATTTTTTTCAATTAATAAAAATAATCAGGAAAGGAACAAAAAATAAGATTATAATTGAATGAATGAATGAGATAAAATAAAATTGATCCTTTTGTATTATGTCCTTGGTCTCAGAATGTTGATAGGAATTGATAAGATAATATACGAATGACGAAATAATACATTTTAATCTGATTGAAATAATTTTTATAATCATTTAAGGAATTACGGCGGGTTATCCGTATTACTCAAACAAACAAACCATCTCGCCGCCCCCCGTCAGGGCACGCAGAGAGGATAGAACGCCATATCACTCTATCTTCGCATGCAGATCTCGCATCCTTTACACGCAAACTCTCTTGCACACGCGCCGATTATTCCGACTTTTGACCATCTTCCCATATGTCCATCCTTAAGTATTTGTTGGATTTGGCCATGCCAAGTATTTCCCGGTCTCTCTCGATTTCTGCATCCATCAAAATTCGCATTGTAAATCTTTTGAGGCGTTCTTTCGCGGTCCGTTCGCCCAGAACTCCTCCTTGATTCTGTCGATAGTGTCATTCAGCCTTGCATAATAAACGGATCTCGGCATTTGTGCACCTATCAAACACAGTTTAACCACAAATTCGCCTGAGAAATTGCATTTCTACAACATTCGGGCTCCCTTCACCCTTGTTTTTCCGATTCCATACTTTGCCCCCATACATAAAGGACCCCATCGTCACGAGGACTCATTTGTGAACTGCATTATATATATTTTTTAAACAAAGCAAGTTATATGCATCGTTTTTTATTGCAGTAACAAATTTGTTTTGAGTTAGTTAAGTAGTACAAAAAAGGATAATTTCAAAACAGCTTTATTTCCAGTAATGTTTCATTGTGCTCTCCACAGCGGTTAGGTAGTGTTATTTATTCAGTCCGAACCGATAAAACGTTCCACGAGGAAAGAAAAGATGAAAAAAAAGAATAAATGGTAGGGCGCACACAGGTGTCCAGGCAAATCACGACGAGGCGAGATAGAAGATACACAACCGGCGCACGAGAGAAAAGGACATCCATACGGTGAAAATAAAGATTAGGGGACCTGTCAGTTGTCTTTTGTTCCCTTTTGGCGTATTTCTGGTTATTTTTTGTTTCCCGGATCGTTTCTGAACTCAATGCCCTCTGTTGGTTTTATTTTAGACCGGGAGTCTGAACGATCGTCTGATTACCAGAGCATAAATACATTATTTACATTAATTTATTTGTAAACGTTATCGTGGATGAACACGTGACTTCGCAGAAGACGAAACTTATATACGTAGATTATTCTTAGAAAAACCAAAATTACCATATACAAAACAATTATTCTATTGTATTGGCATATGGGTGTGAGGCGCTAACACGGACAGTAAAGATGGCTGAAATGCTGGACACTTTTGAAAGAAAAGCACTCAAAAATCTGCGGACCAGTGAGAGAGAATAATCAGTGGCGCATTCGGTACAGCGAAGAACTGTCAATATACACCCCCAGGCCCCGAGCATCTCGGCACATATGAAGATGCTTAGATTAAGATGGGCCGGACATGCACCGAGAATGCCTGATTCGCGTGTCCCTAAAAGATTAATGAGCGGACACCCGGGTGGAAGGAGATCAGTGGGAAGACCCAGGCGGAGATGGGAGATAAAGGGAGAAAGGATGCGGCGCAGTTTCTCCAGGTGGCAAATCAAATTGGAAGACAGCGGCTGAGGACAGACAGAGTTGGAGGCGAAAGTTGCAGGAGGTCATAATTCGATCTGGGCTGTAGCGCCATCGGAGAGAGAGATTATTCTTACTTAAAAAATACGAAAGCAAAAATTTTGTAAAAGTACATTTTTTTTTACTGATAACATTTCGTTAATCCCAAGCTTTCAAATTTTTCCTTCTTTTAAAAAACACGCACTATCCTGGATTCAAACTAAAGATATTAACTCTTTTTTTAAGATATATTTTCTTGTCCTTTAATAATACGGAATATTTTGATGTTTTTTTATTATTATTTCCTCTTTTAATTACTATAAAATTAAAAAAACAACTTTTACAGAAAATTTTCTTTTCTCTTTCTTATATTACGCAAAAAATATTAAACCTGTCTATTTATTATAGGAGCAAAAATTCATAAACATTTCTTGTATACCCAAGAACAGGCCATGCTTTTGTGAGATTTTTTTGTTTACTATTTTTACTGTCAATATGTGTTTCATTGCTATGTAATTATCCTTTATTTTTTGTATACTCTGTTTTACCTCTTGTGTATATTGTAAAAAAAACAAAAGAAAAAAATCATAATACATTAAAATAAATAAAATGTTTGATCCATAACATGTCGTGAGTTTTTCATCGTTTTTCGAATTAACCAAAAGTGAGACTAAATTCACATAATAGAAAATAGGGACCACATTAGAAAATTAGTTTTTTATTTCGTGTCCACTTTCCCGGGCATCGAACCTGGGACTTGGCATGGTAGACGAACGCACCGACCACTACGCTTCTAGGCGGACTCTTACCATTACCATTCGTCTGTGTCCGGAAATCGTAATATTACGATCACGAAAAGATGATTTCCTTATTTTTAAATCAATCAAATTTTAATAACGCCTTTGCAAGTTGTATTTTCTTGATGATGGGATGCGAATCTGAATTCAAAGACCGGATTTGGTGAAATACAAGAAAGAGAACTTGTTTCTTAAAGGCACCCATATTGTTCGTTTTCAGGACAGGTGAATCTTTTTGTTGAAAAATACAGCAAGGATCAAGGATGAATAACATAACTCGGGATTTAGAGGGGGTACTTTTATACAAAAGATTACATTGTAATATGATACCAATGGGGTTTTTTTATAGACTTTTGTAAATGAACTACAGGTGTTTCATTTTTAAAAAGGTCAATACTTAGGATAAGCAGAGGATTTGTATTATGTAGTAGATTGCGATTCAAAAACATAGTTTTTTCTATACTGTATATATAAAATTGGATATAACAAAACCAACTAAATTACTTATGACTTAAACTGTAAATAGGGTCTAGAACTTCAACCGCCCATGCGCTCAGTTGCTGCAGGACATGTAATCTAGATTCTATTTGTAAACTATTTTTTTTTTTAATTCGTTATTTTTGTTATACATGAAGGTAAATGGGATCTAGATTCCTAACCGTCCACGACCTCTGAATATGCAAGAAATGGATACTATTAAAATTTAAATCTAATTTAACTATGCGCTCTGTAGCTGCAAGACGTATTGGGATATTTGTTGTGCAACGCCCTTGATGTGATTTTTTTACAAAAATGGCGCTACAAAAATGATCCAGAGAAAACTAAAAAATAAACTTAATACACCATATTTGTGAGATATTTTTAGTGTTATAAATTTTGAATTGTAATGTCTTATTCCAGGCAAAAGAGTTCATCTCTTTAAATTTAAGAATTAATTGTAACAATATTTGTAAACTGTTGTCAAAAAAATATAAAACAGTATATTGATAAATAGGTAAGAAAATGTTGTGCGTAACTAAATATTATGTAGATATTCAGTATGACGTCATAATGCGTAATAAAAAACTAGCAGTTTTCCGGAAAATGTAATGTTTTACCTACGTTATCTACTGAAACAAAGAAAATGCACATTTGCATAATGCAGAAGTGCAGCGAATGCCCTATTAAGTTTTTCGCACATGTATACATAGGTACAACGTATCCTTGAAAAACATAGGGGCTTTAGTCATAGAGTTGCATTTACGTCAGGGCAGGAAAATTATAGAAACCGCATACATAGATATAAGAAAATAAAAACTCGGCTAAAATATTCGATAGCTGCACGTCAAAAAAATCCTAATCAAAAATGTATTTTTTTCGATTATTTTTTTTTTACGAGTTTCGTATATTGAGTAGGTACATTACAAAAGTAAAAGCTATTATATATATTTTTTTAATCATCTGAACGGTAAGTGTGACCACTTCACTGACTTTTTTTAATCACGTAAATATTAGGTTTTTTAAAAAAAATATTGGAGTTCTAATAATTTGGTTTTTTTTTCAGCATTTTTTAGACCATTTTCTAAAAGTCGTAAAAAACCTGTGCTGAAAAATTTTAATCGAGTTTTGGTAGCTTGATTTGAACCACGGACTTATTTAATTTATTTTTCAAACAATTGATTTTTTATTGATCCAAAAAAACAATAATATATTATTCTGAAGCAAAATGTTGCGAAATCTTAATGTTACAAATCGCGTGGACACAAATAACAATATTTATAGTTTTCCAGTTTGTCGCTAGATGGCAGTAACAGTACCGCTCAAGAACATCATACGAAAATTTATCGTCATAATAATTAATATTACATTCATTTTACTTTAGTAATTATTAGATATGTCTAATTTTTTTTTGATAAAACGTTTTAGTATTTTAGCGGGATAACATCATTCCCAATAAACTTATTTTATAACGCCATGAACCTTTTTATTTGGGAGGCGTGTCGAATGGAAAGGCAAACTAAATTGGTTCTTACGCCGCTGCAGACACAATTTGATTTTCATCGCCCATTTTTGGGACACACCTCCAAAAAGAAATAATAAAAAGAAAATGGATCATTCAGTAAATTAAAATTGACAATTTATGGTCAAAATCATATTAAAATCTAATTAAACTCAAATTACTATTACGTCAAGAAAAAAAAACTTTGAATTTGGCAATTAAACAGTATTAGGTTTTTATTCAACAATGACACTGGGTTCTCGCGTTGTAGTTTCGGGTTCGATTTCAAGTGACATAACAAAAATAGTAACATAAACGTGATTTAACCAATGTTTGCGTGTTCTGTGCTACAGTTTGCAATTATGTGCATTTGGAGTCCTTGCTCAGTTAAGGTTTTTGGTTTTAAAAATACAAATGTAAATTTTTAACACGTTTCTAGTTTCGGCAGTATACCTACATTGTTAATAAATATGTCGAGTAGTTAAATAATATAATGCACTCGTAAACAGGTAAGTATAAAAAGGAAATGAAAAATAAATGATTTCTGAAACGTTGAATTTAAAAATCAGATTTTTTAAATTAAGAATTGAACAGTTTTAAATTTGCCACAAATTACCACAATATTTTTTAAAATTATATTTTAAAAAAAAAATATTTTGAAGTTCAACAAGAGTACATAAAATACATACATTTTTTAAGTAAGCATAACTAACGTTCTTTATATATATTCTCAATTATAGAACTGAAATAGTTGTCGAATAAGGTGTCAAATTTGTGTTCCTAGTTCATATTCACGACCGTATTTTATAACGTATGTTACAGTAGCTACAATGAGTCACGATAACAGCTCACACCGCATAAATTTTACATAAAACTGCAAAATAACGCGACATTGATAAATTTACTGCTAATTCATTTCTTTTTCTTAATCAAAATTTAGAAGTAAAAATAACATCCACACCATTTAACATGATTTTTTTCTGACAAACCCAAATTAGCGTCATTTTGGTGATAAAAAAAAAACTACCGGTTAAATCGATCAAAACTATCAATTAGCAAATTTTGAACCACGCATCTCACTACTTGTTGATTTCACTGTTTATTGAACTTAACATTTTATTTCAAGTTTAAATAGTTTTTATTTTTTGAAAACTTTTTAAGATTTTAAAAATTATTCTTAAAATGATATAAAACACGAAAATAAATACACGTGTGGAATTATGAAACAAATAAAATTTTACAAAAAATATTTGCATGATATAGGTAGTTTATACACTCTGTTTGTCAAGATTTTCTTTTTGTGGTTTTTAACAAGTGTCGTAAAGGGCTGAAAAAATAAGGAAAATTCTGTTTTTTTTTTTTTGCTTTATGTTAAAAGTAATGATATTTGAAATTAAGTTTCCCGTTCTTGACTAATCTATCAAATAAATATAGCTGTTATATTGGTGACTTATAAATAACGGGTTTCGCTGATTTTATTTTGACAAGTCCATACCTTACGCATCGATTTAAACCAATAAATTATTGCACAATATTTCAAAATAGTTGACGCATTTCTTTTTTTTAGTTTGTTCTAGATTGAAAATAAAAAAAAACGTGTTTATTATTTTTTTATATATATATCATAATTTGCTATTTATTTGTGTTTACCTCGCTGTCTGCTGGTTACGGGGGCTGTCGGAGTTCTCGCGATAGCCTCCTGCCGATGGATCAGGTGATACGCCACTTCGAGGACTTCTGAGAGGACTCTGTTCAGCCTCTCGTAGCTGGCGTCTGTATCCTCTTCCGATGGTAAAAAGCCGATCGCCATCTTCGGTAATTGGTTGCCGAAATCGAGTCTTGTCAAAACTTGTCGAAAAGTCCAACGTCCAGAGTATTTTTCACTTAAGCGTAGTTTAAAATCTCGATGTACACTCGGATAATTTCTGCTAAGTATCTCGCGAATTCATCGACGCACGGATCGATGTACTCCGGCAAAGGGTGACGAAAAACCAATGCCATAATATATTTAATTTTAATTAAAAACACGAATATTTCAATGTTTGTCGTGACTTCGGCACATGTGTTTGTTTACGTACACACTGACATGAAATTCACAGTAAAAAAACCGCAAATCGGAAAAATTGTTCACCCGATTTGTCGATAAGAAAATACACATACGCGGCAAAATAGTCCGAGGAAAATCACAAAAATACTATTTATAAAATAACAGTCTATCCCATTTTTGAATCGCAACAGTTTATCTAATTTTCGTGAGCTCGATTCAAATCTCGTTTGCACGACTATTTTTCGAACTGCAGCTGACAGGCGTGCGCGCACGGCGAGTTTTAGAACGCGAATGATCGCGGAATGAGCGGCCTTAGCTTTGTTACCGCGGACCGTCATGCGCTGTATTTCTGTCTCCCTCTGGTTAGACGGAGTCGAGTGGAGTCGTAGTACCGCGGCGCGCAAATTTCGCCCTCTGCGAGAGAAGTAGGCGGGCTTAGAGTGGAAATTTTGTACCCTATTGGTTCAGAGTTAGGTTGCTGTCAAATAAATTTCGATTTGTCAAGCCAGCAAGAGCGAAAGAAATGTATATATATGTATGATCGCGTCGCATGTTGGTTTACGTCGCTCATTGCTCCTCGCGGTTTTTCGTTTTATTTGAAAATAGAAGCTCTCTCGGCCAGCATGCGCCTTCGCGCCATATTACCGCTACATATTCGCACCCATTAAATTAAATTTGCAAAACAAAATAAAAAAAACAGCTAGAGATATCTTATCGTACAAAATGTTTCAATTGACTTTTTTCACATTTTACTGACTTTTTTTGTTGCACAAACTGATGCAAATATGCACAAATTGTTTGATTTTACTTTAATTATTGATTCATTTCAATTTACATTTGTTAAACATTCACTAACCTATTATGACTTTTTAAGCGGTGGCCGTGTCAAGCCAAAATAATAAACAAAAAAATAAAGTAACCTAAAACAAATTATAATTACATGAGATACAATATTAAACTAAAAAAAAAACAATCCAAATAAAAAAAAAGAACATTAAATACTATAAAAAATATATCAGTTTTATTTATTTTTTATTAATGAATATAAATATATACGTACATAAAATAATACATGTTATTATTTTTTTATCTACTTTTTTTTTTTTTCATCATCCAAAAAAGTCGATAACTCATCAAACTACAATTTTTTAGTTCCCTAATTTTTATATAAATATTATACAATTTTGGATCAATTTTCTCTAGTAAAAAATATACTGTGTTTTATATTTTTAAAAAAGCTGTGACATAATTGATATAAAATGTTTACTTAAAAAAAAGTGTTTTTCTACTAGAATATTTCGTAGTTCATGGACTGGCACCCGAAGCGTAAGACTGATAATCTTACATTCATGTAACAAAAATGATCAAGATACGCTGCGAGTCATGTACCCACCAATGCAGTGCCTTATGCACCATCCGGCTCGGAAAGGGAATAATGACAATAATAAAAAATAATTCATTAGTGATTTTAAATGATGGACCCCTTGAGGTGATTTTCACAAAAATAATTACTCTCAATTTCGTAATAATTACCATCAATATTTTTTTATTATCTTAAAAAAACATAAAATACCACGGTGTTATTTGTTAAATAAATAATGAATACAAAAAGATTCGTGCTATTTTAGATTATTACGCATTTTTAAATGACAGTTTCTAAATAAAAATTATTGATTTTTGAAGTCTGAAAAATGTTTGAAGACATGAAAAAAAAGGCGTTTGTACTTTGTTCTGACTTTATGTTTATAAATAAATACATTCTTATGTAAAAAAAACCCTGGCCGATCTTAGTACAGGATCTTAGTAGTAATAATAAAATTAAAAATATAAGAAAAAATATACATGTGATGTATGCAAGTATGCCAATGCTATATACGTACTTGTATTTACGTATGTTTACCCATCTGTTTTTTTGTGAACTGTTTTGTACACAAATAAATAAATAAATGAATAATATGAATAATAAAATTTAACTTTTATAACGTTATTATATGGGTAGGTATATTATTTCATTTTCATTTCATTTCATTTTTTTTTTTGCACCACAACAGGCCAGGAAGCCCAATTACAGTGGTGAATTACATCACAGAGCACCCAGGCTTGAGAAAAATCACATTTTAATTTTTGTGTTCTCACCGGGAATCGAACCCGGAACCTTCCGTGCGTGGGTCAAGCGTCTTGACCACTACACCACAGAGGCCGCCAATATTATAATTCATGACGGTAACCCAGCAAGAAACGAATGCAAGGCGAACCACGATCACTCGCTCAAATATTTCCATATTCGCCTGAATGACAGCGGACCACCCCGCTATGATCACTTCTCCGACAATTACATAAACATATTGTTTACATATCAGCAGTAAAAAAAATGATACAAAAATAATATACTATGTTTTCAAAGGAATTGTGCTTTGTCCAAGCCACATCGTTACAAATCTTGAAAACCTCCATAGTGTTATATGATAAATAAATAAATAAAATTGCCTCGATTTCCGATCTAGTCGCATTGAATGGGTAACTGCAATGGTGACCGTGTGAAGTTATTTATAAATAATTCATTTTATAATGAATTTATTCCTATTTAGGTAAAAACAAACATAAATTATATCGATACTTTGAAAATTCTTGGCACTATCCACTTTTACGGTATACAGCGTACAGTCATATTAAGATATATAGTACCTACGCAAATACAGTAAAGAGCAAAAATTCAGGACCACGATGAATTTCATTTAAATTTATTGCGACAGAGGGGAAAATCAAAGTCTTGGTAATACCAGGCTTAATATAGATGTCTAGGCATTTAAAGGAATAATGATCGTCATTAGGCAGTTTAACACTGTGTAACAATTACCATTCTGCCTATGTTTAAACATCCACATTTCCTCTAGTAATCCATCTGTTGACTTTTGTGAAGTAAAAGAGAAGAAACCTTTATAGAAGGTTTTAAGTATGTCGTAATGTTTGTTGATAGGTTGAATATCCTCCCTAGGGAGTCATTTAGATATAAATTTGTTACAACAGAGATGAAGAACATTTAAGCGAAGGTAATATAGAAGTCCAGGCATCTACAGGGATTATGACCTGTCAATGGCTGGTTTAAGTGGCCACTTTACACACTGCGTAACATTCACCATTCTGCCCATATTTGAACATCTATATTCCTTCAATTCGATGTTTGTGAAGTAAAAGAGCTGAAACCTTAATTTATGGGGAGTTGAATCCAGTCCTTGTCTACAAAAATTTGGACAAACTCAAAATATTGTTGACAACTATAGTTGTCTGGTTCTGAAAATTACAAATGGTTTATCGGTCTTTTAAGCCTGAGGAATACAGTGAAAAGAAAAACATTTTTGAGAAAGGAATATGGAAGTCTAGGGGCATTTACATGGCTTATGATCTGCCGTCGACCAATGAAGTGTACTGGTTAATATTATTATTAGTATTATTATTATGGTTTTAATTATTATTCTTTATTTAGGATTTATCGAATCTCTTTTAATCGTCAATAAAATTATAACTTTATTATTTATCAATAATTTGTAAATTAAACCCATCCAACGAACAAATTTGTAAATATTGTTTTGTTTTGTACACTGTTTTGTGAAAAGGACCTAAATAATAGTGTTATGGTATTTGTTACAATCAATATAGTGTAAAGTTTCCGCCAACCAAGTTTTGTAAAATCTCCATTGAAAATAAACGTATAAATGGCATTTTTCAATAAAAACTGATGAAATGATGATCATCTTAAGATGTCACACGCAAAGTAATAAATAACGCTGATTATACATAGGTACATATTTTTTTTTAAATCTGACATCTTTTTTAGTCTGTTAACAAATAAAAGAAACTTTTAAAATTACTGGACTTATTATTAATATCATTATTTATAAAATAACACCTTCATTCGATCTCAAAATCGTTCCCCTGCACTTTTTGATGGCGTAATTAGCTGTATGTGAATGGGCTGTACATCAAATCTTCATTTATGTTGAGAAGTACATTTTTTGAAAAAAGCGACATAACTCCTTCATTCACTCACGTCTTCAATTTATCAAAATCGTTAAACAGTATAGACAAGCCGATGGTAAGTATTTATTGTGTAAAAAATCACTGCGCTTGTGCCATAGTCTAGGTAGATTGTTAGGTAATAGTAGCACTATCCTGAATTCAAACTAAAGATATGATTTATTTTTTTCTATGATATATTTTGTTGCCCTTTAATAATAAGGAATATTTTAATGTTTTTTTACATGTTTTATTTCCTTTTTTGATAACTATGGAAAAAGAAAATACCTTAAATCTTTTATATAATATTTTAATTTCTCTTTCTTAACACAAAAATATTATAACTGTCTATTTATTATAGGTGACAGAAATTCTTAAACATTTCTTGTATACCCACGAACGGGCCATACCTTTGTGGGTTTTTTTTTGTTTACTATTTTTACTGTTAAAATGTATTTCATTGCTATGTAATTATACTTTATTTTTTTAATTCTCTGTTTTACCTCTTATGTATATTGAAAAAAAAATGAAAAAAAAAAAACGATAATATGTTTGTATGAAGAAAACTCAGACCTGTTTTCTTTCAAAATTCTCGTATTGTAAAAAGCATAAGAACGCAAATATTTATTTAATAATATAACAAGTACCTGTGTATTTATGTATGTTTGCATAATATAGGGAGCAGTCGTTTACTTTATGACAGTATTGTTGTTATGATTTCATCAGACAGTTTGACGCTGGTGATATCATTGTAAATATATTTAATTTTTAATCAGTAACAAGTTTACGATTAATTAATAAAAACGCGATTCCACCTGTGATTATGTGCCTATTTAGGTACTTGCTGATTAATTTTTGATAAGAAAAAATTAGATAAAAAAATTTCAAAAAACATTTGACAAAATATTTTTACTTTTTAAATTTGCATTCTACTGTTAATAATAATATTTTTGACGTCTTTTGTAAAGGTTCTCTGAGTCTTTTGTTTGGTTTTGTCTGGTAGTTTATTTTATAATTTCAGTCCATGGTTTATTAGTCTTGATGGTCCTTTTCTCGTTTTAGCAGGTTGTATATGATATTTTTCTGATATTCTCGTATTGTGTTCATGTTTACTACAGTTTTATTCAAGTTATCAGTGGCTAAATTATAAATAAATTTGAAGGATTCTAGTTTAAGAAGTTCATTTTCATTTAATTGTTTAGTTTGTTTAGAAAGTTCTTTAGTTGCTGTTAGATAGAGTTAAGAGATAATTTTTACTTAGGCCTCTTACATTATTGTTTTTACGTTTTTGGAACAAAGTTTTTGATTAAAAAAAAGATAGAGTTAAAATAAATGTTATTACATACTGGAGCGAGTGTCGTCGAATTGACTAAAGATATAAAATTGAATAGCTCTCTAGGGATAAAGTCCAGCCAGTCTGCAAGCATTTGGACATACTCAAAACACTATTGAATTGAATACCTGTTAAAAGAAGAAGTGTAAAAATTGGAAAATTGTTTTCAGGCGTTGCCTAGTACCTAGGTGAATTGGTTCAGCCGGATGAATCTCACCCACATGATAAGGGTTTTAGATCTTTAACTTCACAAAATTCAACAGATGGAAAAGTTGAGGGAATGTGGATGTTTAAACATGGGCAGAATGGTGAATGTTACACAGTGTGTAAAGAGAATACTTTAATGTGCTACTGACAACGTTTTCAAATAAAATATTCTAGTATACCTACTAACACAATCGAAATTTGTATTTTTGTACAGGCTCCAACAAATTAACATAAAGTTATTAAAATAGACATAGACATTATAATAATAAATATGTACATCTTCCTTCCTCTCCTTATTTTCTTTTCAAGCATCCTTGTCCTAATCCCATCCAATTTACAATAACTTACTGTTACTTAAAAAAATAGAAAAAAATTATCTGATTATTGAAAATTATTTAAGAGTACCTGAAAATAACATTTTTATATGTATAAACATTTTTTTTTTTTTTATACGCCTCCACTCGTATGTATAAACTTATATGTATTTATTTAATATGTAATATATTTTCTGTACTAACTGTCTACACTTTGTGGAAATCTGTTATTAGTTCTGAATTTATACACTATTTCTGTTTGTTTACTTTAAATATTTTTTTATTTTTATTATTTTTTTATTTTTTATTTTTATTTATTTATTTATAAATGGAAATTGTCCATGTATACAATTTATAAGGTTTAAATATTACAATAAAAGAATAGTTTAATGTAAAAAAAAAAGAAAGAAGCATTGACAAACATAAGGGACATCGAGACAAGATCTGGACTATTTATTTAGTGCTCGTTTAAATCGTTGTAAACTTAAACCAAAAAAGTCCAGATCTTGTCTTGAGTTAACAATACGACAAAGGCGGGTCATTGGAGAATTTAGGCCATAGTTTGTTCTATGCTGATTGCCGTTTATTCTTTGCACCACAACAGGCCAGGAAGCCCAATTACAATGGTGAATTACACCACAGAACACCCAGGCTTGAGAAAATACACTTTTAAATTTTTGTGTTCTCACCGGGAATCGAACCCGGAACCTTTCGTGTGTGAGTCAAGCGTCTTGACCACAACACCACGGAGGCCGCCTGTTGGTATGTATGTAGAACTGTTGGTTTCCCAAATAAAATACAATACAAATATAGCGTATGCCGTGCGATGTCATGCTATGCGCTTATTCACAGATTGCACACAATGCGTTTGCGTAAGTTTTGCGAACGTGCCAGCTTTAAATAATCGACCAGTATCCTTTTGATGCCAGTCCATCAATCTTGAAATATTGGAGTGTAAAACCACTTTTAAACAAACGTTTCTCATTCGCCCAGCCAGGAATTGAAGCCAGCACTTCAAGAAGTAGGCGAAAGCTTAAACCACTACACAACGAGGTGGAATTATTTCAACTCTATTTCGTTTTTCTGAATTTTTACGTGAGAGTAGCCTTCGAGTCAAAACGCTCGTCCAGTGTTCTGCTCTTACTTTACAAACAGTACCGAATCTTTCTTCAGCTTAGACAATACAGTAGTCAATACAATTACCTTGACATAAAGTACATACATCGTCATCAAATCTTTATTCGCACCAAATTATGCATAGGGCACTGTATTGTAAATCAAATGCATCTTAATAATAATAATAAAACATAAAAAAAATACAGTAAATTTCTACCAATGAGGTAGTTCAGTAATATATTTTTATTTTTATAAATCGTATTATCAGCGTTATGATTCTTTAAAGTTTTGCGTTTCTGAAATAACTCAGCGTGTGGCGTCAGAGGTTCTTCTCTGTCAGTTATCCCGGTTGGTTCGTTTACGCATAGCAAACCGAGCATCATTTACAGCTCTCTTATCCAACTAGTGACGTCGGTCAAAGTAGTGCCTTTTTATTAAAATATATATTTATTTTTTTTGTACATTTTCAAGGAACTTTGCAGTACAATTAAATGCTCTTATTATTTCCGCTAACGAGAAAACATTTGTTGTATTCAATTTCCCGTAGAGCTGAAGTTCCTCATTAGAATGATTTAAACTTATCAGGTTGTACCGAGCACAGTTGCATCAATTGCCCCCAAACTTTTGACACCCGTTTACATAAATGGTATATTAACCATAACATGTCGTTATTAATAAATGCGAAGACCATTATTACAATATTTAGTGTAGTCGAGAAAAACATACAAGACCTTTTCTAGTTACTTAAGCATCATACGGGTAGATTTTGATTTCAATTCACCCCACTAATTTTTGACATATTGGCCCGCGCCCTTCCTATATTTTGGGAAGGAAATTTTAACATAATAATTTTGCTGATTTAAAATACGCTGTCTTCCCAAACTTTTTTTTGTTCACTGTAATGAACTTTTTTATTATTTATTATTAAGCGCAAGACTGATTATCTCACCTTCATGGAACATAAATAATCAAGGTACGCTGCGGTTGATGTAAAATTGTAATGCCGGAAAGGGAATGATGACGATGGTGACGATGGTGACGATGGTGACGATGGTGACGATGGTGACGAGGGTGACGACGATTGCGACGATGGTGACGATGGTGACGATGACGACGATGACGACGATGACGACGATGGCGACGATGACGACGATGACGACGATGGTGACGATGGTGACGATGGTGACGATGGTGACGATGGTGACGATGGTGACGATGGTGACGATGGTGACGATGGTGACGATGATGACGATGATGACGATGAGGACGATGATGACGATGATGATGATTTATTATTGTACAAATGGCCGAAGCCAACTGTTACTCTAGTCTACACTTGGTCAAAACGAAATACCGATTATTCAACTCTTGTATAATGCCAGAACTCCTATATGGGTGCGAATCTTTTGAGTTTTGAGAGTTAAGCTAGGGTTTCCTAGGACAGTGGTGCCCGTATCTTAACGGCCGTAGTGAACGGTGATGCGGTAGGCAGCCGTCGCGCGTCGTAGCGGTGAATAGAGAGTGGTTTTATTTTTTAACGGTGTTATCAACACCATTTTTATAGGAAACCACTCTCTACTCAGCGTTACGACGGCTGTCAACCGCATCACTGTTCACTACGGCCGTTAAAATACGGACACCGCTGTCCTAGGAAACCCTAGCTTTGGTGTTTGAGGAGAATATTCGGTATAAGGTGGTTCGATTTTATTTCTAACATTGAAGTCCGAAAACGGACGCACCAGCTTCCTATAAGGAGCGTCTTGAGGATGCTGCAGTGGACCTGGCTTAAACACGTGCTGTGCATGCCTCAAAATAACCTATACCCATGTTGCCTCTTCTTGCTTGGAAACCTGGAAGGTTGTCAATCACAATCTTTCGACTTCGTTCGGCGGAACAAAGGGGAGCTGGATTGACGTGGGCGGAGGCGACAGTGCTGGCTGGTGATAGGGTCTCCTGAAGGCAACTGGTGATATCTTTATGCTGCGCATAAGAGCAGTTGTAGAAAAGAAGAAGAAGAAGCCAATTACAACAAGAACAAAACGAACATAAAACTATGTAGCAAAGACAAACAAGGGCAATAAACTAATGGTATACCATATATTTAAAAACACAATAAACATATGAGACTTCTAGCTAAACCATGCCAATTCATCTTCGTTCCACACTATTTTAGTGGCGAAGAAATCTACGCAAAGCCGGAAGATCTACCCCAAAAATTCAAAGTTGTGTGACAATTTGACTAATCTGCACATTTTGGGCATTAGGGTTTAAAATTATTCCACGTCATTCGACGTCCTCTCATTAACTGGATAATTTGGTGTCCAGAAAGAACCTCCAGGCATCGCTGTTAGTTGCAGCACCTGTGCATCCTCGCAATTTAGGTTTACTTCCCATAGTTCTGACAGTAACTGCCAACGAACAGTCAACAGCGGATGTCCAGGACGTCGAGAACCTGATGCCTTGTGAAGTAGGCAAGCGTGTATAAGGATCCCAGGAGGCATCTTTTTTATGGCAGTTCCATCTGTTGTCTTTGTGAAGTCAAATCATGCTGGTATAAGAAGAAGCATACAATTTAAAATAACTTTTAGGTGTTGCGTTGCAATCTCATTCACATTAATAAAAGTTTCAGCTCTTTAACTTTACACAGGTAAGCACACGGAACATTTTAAGAAAAGTAGATATTCAAACGTAAGCAGAATGGTTCATGTTATGTATGTAAAGTGAACACTTAAACCAGCCAATGACAGGTCATTAGTCCTAGACTTCCGTATTCCTCTTTAAAAATTGTTTCCCTGATAAAATAAATGTCAATCTTGATAACTTCCTAGGGAATAGAATCCAGCCTTGTCTACAAACGTTTGTACATATTCAAAAAAGCGTAAATTGCTTTATTATATCAAAATGCTTACCGCATCTTCCTCATCAAAATAACATATCAAAGCCAAATAATATTTATTTATCTATTAACGGACATTATCCATGTATACGATTTATAGGGTTTAAATATTACAATAAAAGAATAGTTTAAAACGTTAAAAAAAAGAAAAGCAGCATTGACAAACATAAGGGACATCAAGATAAGATCTGGACTATTTATTTAGTGCTCGTTTAAATCGTTGTAAACTTAAACCAAAAAAGTCCAGATCTTGTCTTGTGTTAACAATACGACAAAGATGGGGCATTGGAGAATAAAGGCCATAGTTTGTTCTATGCTGATCTTTGAAAAGTATTTCATTGTTTCTCAACCTACGAGTCGGAATATTGAATTTTACTTGTCCCAGTAATGATGGAACATTGATTATACCATTTAGTATGAAAATAAAAATCATTTAATATTTTTTACGCAAACTCGTATTTCTTTGCAAAACAATAACGCACCGAGCTTTGAGAACCTTTAAAGGGTTGATGTAAGTTTACTAATACCAACTCTTTTACCCTCTGTGTGTAATTAAGGGACATTCATTATCATATTTGTATGTTGTAACTAACCTTATTCTAGTGAGCTGCCACTCTTTATTGGGGGTATGGAGGCATCTAAGCTATTTACACACTATTTTATGTAATATCGGGAGAATAATTATCTAGTTTAATGTTTTACCTACTTAAGAGCACATAAAAATAATATTTATGTAAGCTCCTCGTTAGAAAATAAACTAATAAATTTATTACCATTAGAGTCTCTTTTGTAAGATAACATGAGACTTCTTAATTATCTTCGTAAAGAGATTCTTCATTTCTGTTGAAATCTGTTGATATAAATAACACAACACAGCAAAGAAGGTAGTAAAAGCTATAAAACAAGAAGTAAGTAAATAAATTA
>NW_028278889.1:0-124449 GCF_059751315.1 Micrasema longulum | reverse complement strand
TGGTCCGTGGTTGATTCTCATTTTCTAATAAGTTACATACGACTCGCTAAAAATGTTCCTTATTATTTAAATATTTGGGTAAACCATACGAACGCAAATATATTTTTTTAATACTAGATGTGTTTAACTCTCTTCCGGTGATGTGTAGCCATAGTCCTTAAAATATAGCTTGATTAGAATGACAGCTGTCAAACTAATGTCACTAGTGATGGGAAATTATTGATCACTGATCTGATCATGTACTGATTTTATCAGTTTTTTCATGCAAACATGAGACTCTGCTTCCGAAAATTGATATAAACACGCAAAAACAAGCCTATTATAGTGTGTTTAAGAAAATTATTCAACAAAAAAGAAGACATTTATACTTTTTTCATGAACAACATAACATGAATTATTTTTTAATTCGATCAATTTGTCCCATCTCTAATGTTGGTACAAATTATAGTACGTACTAAATTAAATTATACAAAAATACATAATGAAAAAAACGTAAAAATTATCAATATATATAAAAAGCAAATAAAAGTAAATTATTTGATTGAACAAAAATGCAATATCTCTAACTGTGCTAATTTTTCACCCGAGTACAGCCGAACGTAATCCAACACATCCAGACCGCAAGTTTCGGCTGAACCAAAGTTTCGGCTGAACCTCAGTTTCGGCTGAACCACAGTTTCGGCCGAACTAAAGTTTTGGTTAAGCAGAAGTTTCGGCCGGACCGAGGTTTCGGAGGAACCGAAGTTTCGGCGGAACCAAAGTTTCAGTTACAACGAAGTTTCGGCCAATTTTTGTCGGAAAACGAAACTTCGGTCAGTCACGTGTTATTTTTTGTGATTTGCTCAAAATAAAAAAAAATGGATTTTGCCGGGTTTGCAAATAGTACCTACCCTCCACATTGTAGACTTCTTCGTTATACCGTATTTTAAAACTCCACTTTCATATCTTTCTTAATTTTCCTCTCAAGTGTGAAGAGAGACGTCTCATCTCTTTTACTGAACACGGATAATTCATCAGCATCATTCCCTTTCCGCATCTAATGGTGCATAGGACATTGCATTGGTACACCAATCGCAGTGTATCTTGATCATTTTTGTTACATGAAGGTAAGATGATCAGTCTTACACATCAGGTGCCAGTCCGGGGGACTATGAAATATTTTAGCGTAAAAACACCTTTTTAAAATAAATATTTCATGTCAACCATGTCGGGAATCGACCCGAGACCTCTCGCATGGTAGGCAAACGCGCTGACCATTACACCACGAGGCTGACATAGGCAGGATAATTAGTAGCTAAATTATTTACATAATAAATAATAAATAAAACCCTCTGATGTCCACACATAAGTTACTGTTCTTCTATTCTTTTTTTATGTAATGAAGGAGAAATTAAAAATATGCAAATTCTTCAAAATAAGGCGATGAGGATTATACTCAAAAGAAATATCTATTCTAATGTAGAAATAATGCACAAGGAAATTGGCTCGCTCACAGTAAAGCAGCAAATTAAATATAATGTAGAGATTTTTATACATAAAATAATTAAGGGGATAAAAAAAAAAAAACAATAATAAAATTTAACCAACAATGTCATACATATGAAACAAGGGGTAAAAAAAAGATAAGATTACCAATGAGGAGAAAAACAGAATCTCAAAACTCATTGCACAAGGGATTGAAGCTGTACCTATCGAAATATTTCAAATTAATTAGAAAAAATATGTTATAGAGAAATTTTGATTAAAAAATTTGTTATGTTATTAAAAGATTATATTAGTTCTTTAGATGTTATGAACTAACTTGATAAAGCATAAATAAAATAATCAGCTCAGAATCCTCATTAAAATGGTAGTTGATGTGATGTAAGACTCACAACTTTAGCTTCGAGAGCCACCTTGGCGAATCCGTTCCTCTGCTTCCACAGCAGCCTGTAGTGCTCGCTGCCGAACTGGGCTTCGTACACTCCGCCGGGGGCGATGGCCAGCTGGTTTCCCTCCCTCAGGACCCCAACGCACTGCTGGACGGTACCGGGGATGACGTGGAGGCTCTCCAGGAATATGGACCAGCCTGGAGCAGAGAAAGAGGTATATTAATAAGTAAAAATTTATATTTGAACCGGTTACTTTGCGGTTGGTTATTCAGAATAATAAAAATAAAACACTTAGTACCTGACAAAAGTAAAAAAAACCCAGGAAATAGAAAATCTGTTTCCGGCTGCCACAACAACATAAAAATGCTACAACTGATTGGTTATTGTAAACCTGCCACGTCTCTAAGTACAGTAAAACCCCTGTTTTGCGTTTTTCAAGGAACAACAAAAAAGAGTGTCAAACTGAGGGAAACGCTAAAGTGAGGAAATGAAAAACAGCAGAAAAATTTTAAAAACTGTTATAATTGGGGATTATTTATATTTAAATTTATTTCAACAGAGAGGGAAAACGTTTTTGAAATGGGAATATGGAAGTCTAGGCAAGTTTGAACATCCACATTTCTTCAACTCTTCCATCTGTTGACTTTTGTGAAGTAAAGGAGCTGAAACCTTTATTATGTTGGTGAGATTCATCCGGAGGAGAGGAAATGTTGATGTCCGAACATAGGCAGAATGGTGAATGTTACACAGTGTGTAAAGTGGCCACTTAAACCAGCTAATGACAGGTCATAAGCCTTGTAAACGCCTAGACTTCCATATTCCCTTCTCAAAAACGTTTTCCCTCTCTGTTGAAATAAATTTTAAGATGAACAACTCCCTAGGGAGAAAATCCAGCCAGTCTGCAAGCATTTGGACATACTCAAACATTGTTGGATTATTTATATTACCTATGATTTCATTAATAATATTTTGTATTTTTAAATCAATACCACAATGCGTTTTTTTTATTGAATTAAAAAAAACAAGTTTAAATAATTTTATATAGGTACTTAAAAACCTTAAAAACACGAAAAAAAATAAATTAAATAAAATGCATACAATGATTTTTTCCCTAAATATTGGGAAATTTTATTTGTATGGTATCACTTTTTTTAGTATGGCAACACAGAATTTAAACTGTCATTTACATCGCGGCAAAACTGTTTCACACTTTTACGATATCTGTTAAAACAATCTACTTTCCAAATCATGTTTATAATTTCAAATAATATTTCTATTACCAAATTTTTAAACTTTCCGCGTTTTAAATTTATTGATGTAAAGACTTTATTGTTCATGCGTCAACCCTATGCCACAATTGAGTAAAATGTCAAAATGTCAGTTAAACAAAATGGTCAATTAAATTTAACCTACTATGAATTTAGTTTGAGACAACAATTTACTCATTTTTTCATTTATCTTGTTTTTATCCACCATTTGGGCGAACGCGGCGGTGCGCGGCTCGACGTCAGTTGACAAATCGAATAAGTTTCGAAAATTTTTAAACGTAAAACCAGGGTTATGAAAAACGTTAATTGAGGGGATATTTAAATGATAATGTTTGAAAACAAAGTGGGACCTAAACATTTTGTCGTAAAAAGCGGGAAAACGTAAAATTGAGGAACATAAAAACGAGGTTTTACAGTTAATCTTTCGCTCATGTAAGAAAATATATTTAAATTTCCCTAGCACAGAACTTTCCGATTATCACACAACTTACCGGGAATCTTGAAGAGCAGTCTGTCGGCCACGGTATGGATGAGGTTGTTCTTGTACAGGTATATCTTGGAGAGGAAATAGTACATGTCCACCGGCAGAGCTCCGTGGTAGAAGATGTACAGAACTGGAGTGTTAGGAATGTTCTCCAGACCCTCTATCTCATACCCTGAAATTGCAATTTCATTTAGTGTGTTTTAAAAATATAGCATTTCCATACTACGAGTGGGGTGGCGATTATAATTTGCGGGGAAATAAGAGATGCGTTGCGCGGAGATGGAAAATGCGGAATCGAACAGTATGCGGCTCAACAAACTTCAGTAGACAAAATTCTACCTTTAGGAAGACAGGAAAGGGAATCAGGGACAGGAATCCGGATGATATCTCCAAGTCCTGGCTTCTGGGTAGTTTTTTCCTTTTCGGTGAACACGGCTCTTTCACTTAAGTTATTTGCAAAATATAATGATGAATGTGGCGGAGCGGCGGTCAGATGATGTAAAAATGTTCAGATGCGGGCAGATGATTATAGGACGAGCAGATGCGGGCAGATAAAATTCTAACATGAGGAAGTTGGCATAAATTATCAAGAAGCAAAAAATGTGTTATTGTTGATGTTGGTTGCTATGGATATGGAAAATTGTTCCCATAGCAACCATAGCTACCCATGGCCATAGAGACGAGGAGAATAACAAACATTGGAAGTTGGGAGATCACAGGATGGGTAGGATAGGTGGACCTTCATCCGCTGGTGGCCCATCCAGCCACAAACCACTCAATCCCATCAACCACTAGCGCGACCAACGAGTCTGATGATAGATGGACAAAGTGTGTTCTCGGATGGAGACCGAGGAATGCAAGGCCCAAAGTACGTCCACCAATTAGATAACTAATAAATTCTTTCTTATTTTATTTTTAATCATGTTTACTAAATACTACACGTGGAAATAAAATATTAAAATTAGACATCTTAGAAATTAAAAAAAAGCGATTCACGATAAGAAAAAAAAATAATTAATAACCAAATAAACAATATTTCTTTAAGTCCACTCTTGTCTAGTTTCGAAAATAATCATATCAAATTACCACCCTTTTAGGGTAAAAAAAAATCGATTTATAGGCTCCACGTGTAGTATTTAGTAAACATGATAAAAATAAATTAGGAAAGAATTCATTAGTTACGTAAACCTTGACGAAGAAGCTTGTTTGCTTTTTTTATTTATTTTTTATTAATAAAATATATAATACAAAAAGGACATATTATACTCCCAGGAGTTATTAAAGAAACTCATTTGGGACCGTACATAAAAAAAAATATTTTTTTGACAATACATAATATCATACATATTAATATATCCGATATAGAAAGAAAACATTACTGTACAAGAAACATAAAACACGGTACTTTACACGATCTACATAAATTACATTAATAATTATCACTAATAAAAAAATTTAAGAAATATTTTTTAATTGCGAAACTTCTGGATTTTTGATTAAATTTTTCGTGTTTTAGCTCATCTGGCAGTTTATTATATTCGGAATGGCAAATATTTTCCAAAGACCTAATGCCTTTAAAACCGGTCGGTGGAATAAAAAAATAGTGGTTAAAAATGCCACAAAAAATATTTAACTGACTGGACTATAAAAAAAAGGTATTTGTATTCGGTAAATATAAAAAAAACATTAAATAGTCATTTACTAATTAAGTAAATTAATACTGTTTAATATTATACTAAGGCTTATTTAAAAAAAAGCCGGGTAAAAAATTCGACTACCCTGGCAATACTAACAAAATGTCTACCTTGTTTTACTTAACAGTCTGACAGACGGTGGAATAATTGAATTCTTTAATAATATTATTTGTGAATTCGCTACTTACACATGAAATGTAATCCTACCGTATTCCATTTTAATCCCAGCAGTATTTCGACACTCGCGAACGACACAACACGGCGTAGCTGAATTAAAATCGGTTGCGTACTAAGCGACGTCTACAGAGTACCTAATGGGCAAAACGTAAAACTTCTCATTTGCGAGTAGTTTAGTCGGATTCAGTTTCAGGTTTCTGGACTATTTAATTCTGTGGTTTACCATTCTTTCGTCATTCATTTGTTCTTCGTGACCGAACCATCTCAGTGACCCTTTCTTAATTCTATCAATTACACCTGTCTCAGATTAGCTCTCTCGCCTGATTCCACCATTCGTAACTCTGTCGATATTGAAATAAAATGAATAAATAAATCATAATACCATGCCAAAGCCAGCCGTGAGCGTCCCAAAGAGCAGCGACCACTTTAGTACCCCGTTCTCTCCAATCTGAAGTATTTCCGCCGACCAGATCTTGTCTGTAACAAAAACAACATTTCGCTTTCATCAAGTAAAAAATAAAAAAAACAATGCGCAATTATCATGGATTAATTAAGCTAATAAATTAATCTAAAAAATCACAAGCCGATCAGTATTATTCTTATTAAAATCTGTTAAGAAATAAGGGAGATATAAAGGATTAAATTCTAGTAATTTGAATGGTGCCAAAAACAAACAATTCGTGACGTCATCAAGTATGACGTCTTCGGTTGTTTTGTGACGTCATCAGATTGTTTTCATCAATGTCTATGGATTTTATAGAGTATTGTAAATAGCTTCCTTTTTCTATGTGTCGTTTGTTTACATTTTCGGCGTCCTGTCACTTATCAAACGCTACGAGTTGTGATTTATAATGTTCATGATTAATTGATAATTCAATTTATCATTATCATAATAAATTTATATTTATGAGAGGTTGAAAACCATAAAATAATAAAAGAAATTCGAGATGTAAGATGTAATCCGTTTTCACTTTCATCTGTCAGGGCCTGGAACTGGCGTGTGGAGTGGATAAGGGGGGGGCTTAAGATAACATGCATAGACAACTCTCCTTATATTTCTATCTGTGGCCTGTGGTAATACCAACATTAAAATGAATGCATTACTCGTGAACTTCTGTGACAAAATTTAATACCAATTTGGGAAACGATCGTTTTCGAAAGACCTTATTTTCGAAGCGAAAATAATGAATGAAAATATTCATTATAAGGGTTGGTATAAACACTAGGAGAATCTTCAAAAAATATTTTATTTGAAGAGTAGGTTAAATCCGATATTCCCCCCGAGTGATAATACCCTATTATAATGAAACAAATTACAAAACGCCTGGGCACAAGTGAAGAAAATATAGATACGTAAAATCAGCAGAAAATAACGAAATAACAAAAATTTAACAAGAAATTATAGCATAGGTATGCAGCAAATGAACAATAAATAAAGGCTGGTTGGATTTCCTCCCTAGGGAGTTTTTCATATTTAAATTTATTTCAACAGAGAAGGAAAACATTTCTGAGAAGGGAATATGGAAGTATAGGCATTTACAGGGCTTATGCCCTGTCATTGCTGGTTTAAGTGGCCACTTTACACACTGTGTAACATTCACCATTCTACCCATGTTTGAACATCCTTACGTCGAACGTCAGTTTGTAGGCGTAGGCAGAGAGGATAGAACACGCCATATCGCTCTGTCTTTGCATACAGACCTCGCTTCCTCTACATTCATGCATCTGCTCATGCACGCGCGCCAATTATTCCGATTTTAACATGTCCATCTTCAAGTATTTGTTAGATTTGGTCATGCCATGTCTTTCTCGGTCTTCCTCTATTTCTCCATCAACATTCGCATCGTGAATATTTTTAGCCGTTCTTTCGCTGTTCATTCGCTCTACATGTCCAAACCAACGCAGAGCTCCTTTCTTGATTTTATCGATAATGCTTATCTCAGTCTTACATAATGTACGAATCTCAACATTTGTGCATCTATCGTATAATAGTTTTACCGCACATTCACCTGAGAGTTCACATTTCGACAGCATTCAGCCTATTTTCATCATCATTTTTCCAATTCCATACTTTTCTCCTACCATACAAGTCACGCATTCAAATCATCATAATATGATTCGTCAGTTACCCACTAAAAACACATTTTTGTATCTTCCATAAATGCTACAAATAGACAAGTCACGCATTCAAATCATAATAATATGATTCGTCAGTTACCCACTAAAAACACATTTTTGTATCTTCCATAAATGCTACAAATAGACAAGTCACGCATTCAAATCATCATAATATGATTCGTCAGTTACCCACTAAAAACACATTTTTGTATCCTCCATAAATGCTACAAATAGACAAGTCACGCATGCAAATCATCATAATATGATTCGTCAGTTGCCCACTAAAAACACATTTTTGTATCTTCCATAAATGCTACAAATAGACAAGTCACGCATTCAAATCATAATAATATGATTCGTCAGTTACCCACTAAAAACACATTTTTGTATCTTCCATAAATGCTACAAATAGACAAGTCACGCATTCAAATCATAATAATATGATTCGTCAGTTACCCACTAAAAACACATTTTTGTATCTTCCATAAATGCTACAAATAGACAAGTCACGCATTCAAATCATAATAATATGATTCGTCAGTTACCCACTAAAAACACATTTTTGTATCTTCCATAAATGCTACAAATAGACAAGTCACGCATTCAAATCATAATAATATGATTCGTCAGTTACCCACTAAAAACACATTTTTGTATCTTCCATAAATGCTACAAATAGACAAGTCACGCATTCAAATCATAATAATATGATTCGTCAGTTACCCACTAAAAACACATTTTTGTATCTTCCATAAATGCTACAAATAGACAAGTCACGCATTCAAATCATCATAATATGATTCGTCAGTTACCCACTAAAAACACATTTTTGTATCCTCCATAAATGCTACAAATAGACAAGTCACGCATGCAAATCATCATAATATGATTCGTCAGTTGCCCACTAAAAACACATTTTTGTATCTTCCATAAATGCTACAAATAGACAAGTCACGCATTCAAATCATCATAATATGATACGTCAGTTACCCACTAAAAACACATTTTTGTATCCTCCATTAATGCTACAAATAGACAAGTCACGCATTCAAATCATCATAATATGATACGTCAGTTACCCAATAAAAACACATTTTTGTATCCTCCATTAATGCTACAAATAGACAAGTCACGCATTCAAATCATCATAATATGATTCGTCAGTTACCCACTAAAAACACATTTTTGTATCCTCCATTAATGCTACAAATAGACAAGTCACGCATTCAAATCATCATAATATGATACGTCAGTTACCCACTAAAAACACATTTTTGTATCCTCCATTAGTGCTACAAATAGACAAGTCACGCATTCAAATTATCATAATATGATACGTCAGTTACCCACTAAAAACACATTTTTGTATCCTCCATTAATGCTACAAATAGACAAGTCACGCATTCAAATCATCATAATATGATACGTCAGTTACCCACTAAAAACACATTTTTGTATCCTCCATTAATGCTACAAATAGACAAGTCACGCATTCAAATCATCATAATATGATACGTCAGTTACTCACTAAAAACACATTTTTGTATCCTCCATAAATGCTACAAATAGACAAGTCACGCATTCAAATCATCATAATATGATACGTCAGTTACCCACTAAAAACACATTTTTGTATCCTCCATTAATGCTACAAATAGACAAGTCACGCATTCAAATCATCATAATATGATACGTCAGTTACCCACTAAAAACACATTTTTGTATCCTCCATTAATGCTACAAATAGACAAGTCACGCATTCAAATCATCATAATATGATACGTCAGTTACCCACTAAAAACACATTTTTGTATCCTCCATAAATGCTACAAATAGACAAGTCACGCATTCAAATCATCATAATATGATACGTCAGTTACCCACTAAAAACACATTTTTGTATCCTCCATTAATGCTACAAATAGACAAGTCACGCATTCAAATCATCATAATATGATACGTCAGTTACCCACTAAAAACACATTTTTGTATCCTCCATTAATGCTACAAATAGACAAGTCACGCATTCAAATCATCATAATATGATACGTCAGTTACCCACTAAAAACACATTTTTGTATCCTCCATTAATGCTACAAATAGACAAGTCACGCATTCAAATCATCATAATATGATACGTCAGTTACCCACTAAAAACACATTTTTGTATCCTCCATTAATGCTACAAATAGACAAGTCACGCATTCAAATCATCATAATATGATACGTCAGTTACCCACTAAAAACACATTTTTGTATCCTCCATAAATGCTACAAATAGACAAGTCACGCATTCAAATCATCATAATATGATACGTCAGTTACCCACTAAAAACACATTTTTGTATCCTCCATTAATGCTACAAATAGACAAGTCACGCATTCAAATCATCATAATATGATACGTCAGTTACCCACTAAAAACACATTTTTGTATCCTCCATTAATGCTACAAATAGACAAGTCACGCATTCAAATCATCATAATATGATACGTCAGTTACCCACTAAAAACACATTTTTGTATCCTCCATTAATGCTACAAATAGACAAGTCACGCATTCAAATCATCATAATATGATACGTCAGTTACCCACTAAAAACACATTTTTGTATCCTCCATTAATGCTACAAATAGACAAGTCACGCATTCAAATCATCATAATATGATACGTCAGTTACCCACTAAAAACACATTTTTGTATCCTCCATTAATGCTACAAATAGACAAGTCACGCATTCAAATCATCATAATATGATACGTCAGTTACCCACTAAAAACACATTTTTGTATCCTCCATTAATGCTACAAATAGACAAGTCACGCATTCAAATCATCATAATATGATACGTCAGTTACCCACTAAAAACACATTTTTGTATCCTCCATAAATGCTACAAATAGACAAGTCACGCATTCAAATCATCATAATATGATACGTCAGTTACCCACTAAAAACACATTTTTGTATCCTCCATTAATGCTACAAATAGACAAGTCACGCATTCAAATCATCATAATATGATACGTCAGTTACCCACTAAAAACACATTTTTGTATCCTCCATTAATGCTACAAATAGACAAGTCACGCATTCAAATCATCATAATATGATACGTCAGTTACCCACTAAAAACACATTTTTGTATCCTCCATTAATGCTACAAATAGACAAGTCACGCATTCAAATCATCATAATATGATACGTCAGTTACCCACTAAAAACACATTTTTGTATCCTCCATTAATGCTACAAATAGACAAGTCACGCATTCAAATCATCATAATATGATACGTCAGTTACCCACTAAAAACACATTTTTGTATCCTCCATTAATGCTACAAATAGACAAGTCACGCATTCAAATCATCATAATATGATACGTCAGTTACCCACTAAAAACACATTTTTGTATCCTCCATTAATGCTACAAATAGACAAGTCACGCATTCAAATCATCATAATATGATACGTCAGTTACCCACTAAAAACACATTTTTGTATCCTCCATTAATGCTACAAATAGACAAGTCACGCATTCAAATCATCATAATATGATACGTCAGTTACCCACTAAAAACACATTTTTGTATCCTCCATTAATGCTACAAATAGACAAGTCACGCATTCAAATCATCATAATATGATACGTCAGTTACCCACTAAAAACACATTTTTGTATCCTCCAAATGATCTTAAATGAGGCCCAAGACCTTCAGAATGGATCCAGGTGAGTGGTGTGGGCTTTGAAATACCTAAGTACTATGCTGTAAATTCATTTTTGTTTGGTTTGTATGGAAACCTGATAATTCTGAATACCCGAAACCTGTGTTTATATTTCGGTTTCGAAGTCTGCTGAAGCCGAAACCTGCGATCGGGATGTATCGGATTACGTTCGGCTGTACTCGGGTGCATCTTATGGCTCGCGACTTTGCCACGTGATCGGTGGACTAGTTTCGGTTTTCTATTTTTTACGGAAGAGTCCCAAATATACATTTCAATTGTATTTTTTTTGTATTTGTTCGACAAAATGTAGTGAAAAAAATATGATCATTTCAGTACTGTTCAAATTAAAACATGTCCTCTATTACAATAAAGCACTGCCAAAAAACTATGTTTCAATTCAGAAGCTAGTTCTCTTCGCTAATTCTCTTCCCTGAGACGAAATACAAACTTGTACACTTCTCCTGAAAATGGCTTTCGTTTTATTTATTTATTTAAAAAAACAAACAGTCGACAATGACATGATAACATAAAAAAGATACGATTTAAAGACAGACAAACGAAGTATCTAAATAAGAATCATACATATTAAATTGTGATACAACAAAAGGGTGTGTTTATGTGTATTTGTATGAGAGTAAGTGTATAGGTGTGTTTATGTGAAAGTAAGTGTTCAGGTGTGTGTAAAAGTGAGCATCATTAAATAGCATGTGGGATCGTATCGCAGCCAGAAAGAATTAGTCTTAATTTATTTTTAAATAAATTAAGGGGCATGTAAAATATATCAATAGATGAAAAAAAGGCATTATAGTTAGAGCAAGAACGATAGAGGAAAGAGTGTTGTGCATAGTTAGTGCTACAGACTGGCAGATGGAATAAATACTTATTTCTTGTCACGCGAAAGGGGCCATTAAGATTAATTTTGGAGAGTAGGTTAAAAGAGTCTACTTTATTATTTAATAATTTATATAAATAGCATAATCAGAGCGTCTTTTTCAAGGGTAAAAAATCCATTTTGTTTGGCAGATTGGCTGTAAGTACAAAGCGTTTTATTGTTTTTATAATCTAGGTATTTTAAAAATTTTCGTTGAACATTTTCAATCCTTTCGATGTTTGTTGTGTATTGAGGGCTCCACACGACGGATGCAAACTCCAAATTACTGCGTACAAAAGTGTTGTTTAAACAGTATTTTGAGTTTGTCCAAATTTCTGTAGACAACGACTGGATTCAACTCCCTGGGGAGCTGTTTATATTAACATATTACAACAGAGATGAAAAACATTTAAGAGAAGGTAATATAGAAGTCTAGGCATCTACATGGCTTATGACCTGTCAATGGCTGGTTTAAGTGGCCACTTTACACACCGTGTAACATTCACCATTCTGCCCATATTTAAACATCTATATTTATTTTATTTGGGATTTTTACAGCTAATACATAAACAAAATAAGTAGAAAAATCTTAACAATGCTAAAGCCAATTATAAAAATCCACTGTAAATATAATGACACATAATGTATAAGAAAAAAAGTTTAGTAATTGTATTTGTGTGACGTTTGTATTCATGTGTATGTGAATGTGTGTATGCGTGAATGAATGAGGGAGAGGATACATGTGCGTGTGGGAATGAATGAGGGAGGGGGTGCGTGTGTGTGGGTGTGGGTGCGTAAGTATAAATAATAATAGTTTAAACTTGCAATTGTATTAAAAATGGTATAATAAAGAGCTTAGTAAAAAGTTAGAAATCTTTTTGTTAAAATTCAAATCAAAAAATGATATAAATTGTTTTTTTTTTTAAAGTATGTTAAATTTCAAAACCTTTTCTGAAAAAAAAAAGCATTTTATTTTAAAATTTAACTGATACACATCGAATGAATAATGTGCGACGAGTCCCATACAATACGAGTACGGTAGGTAACCACAAAATGCAATAAATACGAAATAATGACAACAATAAAATAAGGTTTGACAATACGCGAACGTTGATTCAAAATGAATTCATATTCCTTCAATTCTTTCATCTGTTGATGTTTGTGAAGTTAAAGAGCTGAAATCTTTATTTATGCGGGTGAGATTCGTCTCATTGAATTATTTCACCTACATACTAGGCAAAGGTTTCAGCTTCTTAACAAAGAACTGAAGGAATATAGATGTTTAAATATGGGCAGAATGGTGAATGTTACACAGTGTGTAAAGTGGCCACTTAAACCAGCCATTGACAGGTCATAAGCCCTGTACATGCCTAGACTTCTATATTACCTTCTCTTAAATGTTTTTCAGGTCCCATCCCTGATGTATGGGAGCGAAGTATGGACTTGGAAAAACAGGGATGAAAGTAAGCTGAATGCTGTCGAAATGCGATCTCTCAGGCGAATGTGTGGTAAAACTATGTACGATAGATGCACAAATGTTGAGATCCGTACATTATGTAAGGCTGAGACAAGCATTATCGACAAAATCAAGAAAGGAGCTCTGCGCTGGTTTGGACATGTAGAACGAATGGACAGCGAGAGAACGGCTAAGAATATTTACAATGCGAATGTTGATGGATGCAGAAATAGAGGAAGACCGAGAAAGACATGGCATGACCAAATCCAACAAATACTTAAAGATGGACATGTCAAAAGTCGGAATAATCGGCGCGCGTGCATGAGAAGATGTATGAATGTAGAGGAAGCGAGATCTGTATGCAAAGATAGAGTGTTGTGGCGTTCTATCCTCTCTGCCTACCCTTACGGGGAAACGGCGTGATGGTTTGTTTGTTTGTTTGTTTAAATGTTTTTCATCTCTGTTGTAATGTGTTGTATAAAGTTTTTAATGTATTTGGTTGGGTTTGTAAATTCTTAAAATGAAGCAAAGAATTTAACATGTTCATCCAGGACATTGGACATGAACATGAATACTCTTGGGGCCACAGAAGAGAAATTTTAGCATTTAATACTATTATTGTAATGAAGTCGTAAGGTTTAGCAAAAAAAAAACACCTTATTTTGGGCGTTTTGAAGTGACTTTTAGCTAATTTCAATAAGTTTCGGTTGAAAATCTTATTTCGGTCGGTCAGTAAAGATAAAACAATACGAATTGAAATTAATTGCCAAATAATAGTTATGTAAAACCTACGCAAACCAAAGTAATTGTAGAGCCGCGTCAAGTCAATTATAAACGGTTGATTGTTGGAAGACAATGGCCAAACGATATAAACATCAGCAAAAAAGTTCCCAATGTCACGAACAATATTATTCTAGAATATTTCCCTGGCCAGAAGATAATATCGATTGACGTAAGACACAAAATTGAATAAATCGCAAATATCAAACAATCTAAATTATACTAGTTAACACTCTACTCTGTACACAATTGCTCTGTGCCTTTGATGAAAATATTGGTGTACAAACATCGCTGGCGATATTTAATTGAATTGAATTTAAAGCATGAAAAAACCATCAGCTCATGCTCGCAACGCGAACGAAAGAACCACCCCCGACGAAATACGGAGAGATACTAATAGGCGTCTGGCAGAAGTACTGGCAAATTTTCTGTCCACGCGTGTGCCGTGTAAAATTGTCTCTCTCACTCCCAAATTCGTATCCCTGTAGTATCAAGATGAAAACGTAAAGAGTGTGAGGCAATTGCACATTCGGTTCTCTTTTACGTCCGTGTATGTATCAACAATATAATATTTAGTAATCACTGTAAAAATGAAATAGGATATAATTCATTAGTTAAGTATACCTCGATAATGAAGCTTGAGTAGCTTTGAAACCGGTCGGCAGAGAAAAAAATGTGTTTTACTACTACTACTACTACTACTGCCATCACGCCATTTTCTCTTAGGGGTACGCAGAGAGAATGGACCGCCACACAATTCTATCCTGGCATAAATTTCTAGCTTCTTCCACATTCATACATCTTGTCATGCCTTTCGGTTCTGCCTGCTTTTGACATGACCAGACTTAAGGTATTGGTTTATCTGATCGTGCCACGTCTTCCTTGGTCGTCCTCGTCTCGCGTTACCGTTCATTTTCGACATATTTCCTCCTTCACTAGGGCCCGTACTTCTGTACACGCCATTGTTCTGCGTACTGCCAGGGTTTTCGAAAATACCCGCGTACTGAGAACTCTTTACGGCTCCTCGGTGCGAAGTAGACTCGAGAGTGGCTCGATGATTTGGGGGCCACATAACTGAAGTACTCTCTTATGATAGAGAAAATCCAAAAGAAGTTTCTGAGATATCTCTACATGAGAGAGTGCGGGTATTATCCTCGGCTCTACCCGACCGAGTTTTTCCAGAGTATGCTCGGCTACAACAGTTTAGAGACTAGAAGGAATGTGTATTTGACAACACTTTTTTATCTATTGTTGCGCGGTATGATCGATAATTCTGAGATTATGATAAGCATTTGTTTGTATGTTTTATTTCATTTTATGTTCCTGATAATTACCTAAGACAGCGTCAGCATAGATTGTTTCATATTCCGATATACAGGACCAACTTGCCTATGGTTATGCCTGTTGGAAGGGCTACCGCTATGCTGAACAACATCGCTCTGGATGTTGATCTGTTCCATGTATCCGAAGGGGTTTTCCGAAACTTCCGATTCTTTTCCGATTTTTTTCTTTTTTATAATATGTACGTATTGAATATATGTCTGTAATGTATATGTTATATTTAAATAACTGAATTGAATATATACTTGTTTTACAATTCTTTCGTCGTCCATTCGTTATGCACGACCAAACCATCTCAGAGACCCCTTTTTCGTTTATTTAGGAAACATACAGTACAGGTACATAGTTTATATTTTACACAGTTAAACTTAACTCTAATGGACCAGTGAAGTTTCCATAATATAAAATAGTTATATTTAAGGTTAATGAATAAAGTACAAAAAAGAGAAGGAAAAAAACATAAATAGAAATTGTTTAAAAATTAAAATTAAAATAAAAAAGTAAAGAATTAAAATAAAGAATGAAAAACATGCTCAGATGTAAAAATAAAATAAAATAATAATAACACTTTTAAAAAGGAAAAACATAAATATACTCATACATATTTTAAGGGATTCAAAGAAACGATGAGAAGAATCATTAAAGAATTTTTATTTAAGACAATACATTTAAGTCAATTTAAAAACATCTTCAAAATTAATGACACATTATAGTAAAAGCAGCAATATATTGATTTTATATACATGTACAATATAAGTCATTAAAATTAGTTTAAAAGTATAAAAACATATCAATGCAGCACAGAAAAAAGAAAGAATAACAGGTATGGCAAGTAATATTTAAAATTTGAAAAAGCAATATAAGGAGAAGATTTTAAACCAAAGGTAGTTGATAAAATTTCATTATAACGATTTTAGCAGGTATCCAAATTTCAGTAGAGAAAATTGATTAAAATTAACAATATTAATGTATGTAATGTAAAATGATGTAAGAGAAAAAGGAATCAACGGGAGTTTTATTCAAAAGTTTTATTCAAAAGCATACACTATTTTTAAATAATTGTAATCCTGTATGATCTATATGGCTAAAAAGGCTGTTAAATTTAATTTTAATAATTAATTAATAATTTCTTAATCTTATCAATTATACCTGACTCAGATTTACACTCCCGCCTGATTCCACCAAAAAGTGTTTTTGTTTTAATTGTTATGACAGAATGTGAATTTAGCCATCGGGGCCAAAGGGTTATTTGAAAACAGTAATTATCAATTGTTTTTTAGTGTTGTCCAAATATGTGAAGATAACAATTAACGGAGGACCAGAGTAGGTACTCTCGGGAGGTGATAGTGTTATGAAAGTTACCGTCACGACCATAATAATAATAACAAATGTTATAACAGTAGTTATCTCACGATATGGTTCAAATCCTCCATATTGTGAATTGTGACTAATCACTTTTTACAGAGGTCAAGCGTAGTGCCTTAGAATATGAGACACTTGTTAATGTCAATTTACATATTTAATTTATTTTTAAATCTTATTAATAAATAATTTAAGCATTATGTAACTTTGTTGATTTCCAAAAATATTTTTTAGCAAAAACAAACATAACAAAAATGTCCTTCTCAATGTGTTACACTGACCGAAAAATCTAAGATAAAATATCTGGGAATAGTAATCGACCAAAATATTAAATGGAAAGAACAAATAGATTCAATGTGCAAAAGACTAAGAATTCCTCGGCTCATTCAAATTTAAAGCAATTTTTTAATAGCGATATCCATAGCCACAATACGCGCAGCTCGAAAACCCTGCATGTACCAAAATTTCATTCTACCAAGTTTGGTAAAAAGTCCTTGGAGAATATCTCTCAAACGCTGTATAATAAACTACCGACCAAAATTAAAGAAAATGAAATGCGTAAATTGCAAAGCGACTTCTACCTTAGCCTTTTCTTGAAAATTATTTCTGAAAGTTTAATCTTCTTCTTCTTCTCGGTTAAGATCGATTTATTTGGTATCAGCTAAAAGCTAACTCCTGAGACTTTGAGTTTCAGCTGTTCTTCCCTCCATTTTTCCATCTGTCAGATTGTCGAAGAAACAAAATGAACATTACCTTAGTGTTGCCAGGGTAGTAAATTTTTTTACCCTACTTTGCTCATCTATTGAGAGAAGTAATGAAAATTGGATCTAGGATTAAACATACGTGAATATTTGACCGACATTATCTTTAAAACATCAAATATTATTTAACATGATGTAAAAATATCCGTTTTATATTTTAAGTTTAGAGTTCATTAATTCAATAACTCTTATTAAATGACCCTTTACTTATCTACTCTGTTGTGTCGATCAATATTTCAGCGTGCAAAATAAAATTTTAGAGAAATTAACAGATTGCTTTTTTTTTACCTTACATTTGTGTTATAATTATATTTTTTTCCCATCGTGCAACATTACGCGGCGACATCGCGAACGCGCGCGGCGAAAGTGGAGCATGGTGGGAGAATTATTGGACACAGTCCGATGTATTCAAATATGTTTCTACGCTCCTTCTGGATTATTCTTAATTCAATGAATTACACAAATCATGTTGACTGTTTGGTTTCTTCTTGAAAGCAGAATAATAAAATGGGTTTTTATCTTGATAAAAAAAAAAAAAATTACTGTTGTACGAGGGTCATTCACAAATTAAAATTACAACATTTATGTAAGATCAAAAAACGTTTGTATCTATCAAACAAATGATCTCACGAGCTCCCGATATTCGCGGCGGTATTGTTCTACAAAGTCAAAAAACAAATGACCGCGCGGATCTCGCACTGTCGGTAGGTGGCGGGAGCGCACGACGTGTTCTCCATCGGAAAACATAACTGTGTCTAAAAAAATGCAAGGATACCCCTTACACGTCAATAGCTCAATCACAAATAACTATCGACGTGCTTAAAAACATGCTAAGCATTTGAGCGATCACAATGAACAATAATTAACATGCTTAAGTTATCGCAGTCATAAGTCAACGCTCATGTCGGTTTGTTTTTTGATTTCCTCATAAATAAATACAGTTCGTTAACGAAAAATTTAGCGTTTACTTTAAAAAATAATATAATGTATTGCACTTGCAAAATAGTAAGAAGTTTCTAAAGAAAAATGGTGAAAATTAAATTACAATTACTATGGCGGCGGCTTTTCTTGACATTTGGCTTGCCAACCGCGGCTAAATGCAATGAATAGCATGATAAATAATAAATAAATAAATAAAAATAGCAGTTTTTGAATATTTTCCATATTTACACCGGTGAAATTCAAATATGTGATTGCGCAGCAGGATTGTACGTCGCGAAACGTAAATATTTTGACATTTAATATTTTAAAAAAATATATATATTTTTACTTTTTGTACATAATGTTAATTGTACATTGGCAGGCTTATTGCCAAATGGCAATTTCTTCCATACAACCAATGAAATTAAAGTTTTTTTTATAATTCAAGTCAAAACATATTCAATAGAAAATTAAGATAAAAAAAGTTAAAGATATTTAAAAATAGAAATGTGTAAATGTATTCGTGTATAAATTACCTTAAATCAATACCATTACTCAATGATGTTCCATTGTGACCGCGAATACGATAAACAACCATGGTGAGAAATTGTTATCATGTCGCTTATTAGCACGTCGATAGTTGGTTGCGGTCGAGCCTCAGAAGCGCCAACTATGGAGCAAAAAATTCTCGCGGCTTCGGGAGCTTTTCTAACCTTTGAATTCTGATGGCATAGTTACAACTCAAAGTTAGTCTAATTCCGGAGTCAAGACTTTTGAGGAGAAGCACAGAAGAGTCGACAAGAGAGGAGAAGTTCAGTTTAAGACATAAGACTTGGAAACTTGCGATTTGGTCCGCTTCTATTTATTCTTTTATTTGTCAATGACATATTTTGTCAAAATTTAAATTCAAAAATAATATCATATGCCGATGATACGGTTGTTCTAGTTGAGGGAGTTAACTGGAACTTAGTAAATTAAGTAGCTACAGTATTTCCAAGCGTTTATTTAACTTTTGACACATGGGCGCCTATAAAGTTCCGTAATTATTGACAGGCAACCATAGACCTAAAAATGCAATACTTCATGTTTTTTTCATTACGATAGTGAAGCGACATGTTCTTTTGCTCCGATATTTATCGATATCGATGTTTATTGAGCCTACTTATGCAACGAGGATTATACAAGTTGATTTTTTTCATGAAAAAATGTAAACTGTGAATTAAATTAAAACCGGAAATTAAAAAAAATAATTTTCTATGGAAGGCCACAGTATTTTTATTCACTTAATAATGAATACGACTAATTTACATGAAATATAAATGTCTAACTGATTCAATATTGTGAAAATATCAAATATTTATTAAAAACTACTTATCGATTGTCTATGGCCAAAACTAATTTGACAGTTCGTCAGAATATATTGAATTTTAATGGCGCCGTGGTCGCTGTCGTTTATTATTGTCGCCGACAAACTGACAGTGTCGCGACACAAAATTTCTCAATTTACATTACGACAATAAAATAGTCCTATGCATATTTGGGTTTTCTGTAGCTCCTGCACCCAATGACAAACTCCAATTAAGGAGTTTATCGAGACTGTATTTAAAGTTTCTTTTGTAAAGAAATGATGTATTTTTTGCAATATTTTTTATTGAATGAAGACTTTAAAAAAAAAAAGTTTTACTACAGCGCTTTCGTAATATAAACTCTGCTTTAAACGTATGGGTATGTTTATAAACTACAAAATGTAGAGATTAAAAGTTTTTCATAAATAAAGTCGATTTTTATGAGAAATCGATTCGGTAACGCATTAGGACATCCCTAATCGATACATAATCGAGCTGTCAAAAGTTAAATAAATGGTTGGATAGAGTATAATGACGTTATAAATAAATTGAAATTATGGTTTGGCAAAAATATATCATCTTTAAATACGGAAAAGACAAAAATCATCCCATTTTTTATTAACAAAACAAATTTAGATTCAGTAGTAAAAATAATTATTACCAAAGCAATTGCAACAAAACTAACTGCGATCTAACATGTTCAGTACTTGATACAACAGATAAACTTATATATCTTGTTGTATACATAGACCAAAACTTCAAATGAAACGACCCGATTAGTAAACTAGTTAAACGAATTAGAAAATGAATATGCATATTTATAAGATTAAGGAATATTTTAAAAATCGATAATTTCAAAATAGATTATTACTCAATTGTACAATCTTTGTTACAATATGGTATTGTAGGATGGGGTGGTGCATATGCCAATATATTAAACCCTCTTAAAATAGTACAAATAATAAATATTAAAGTAGTTTTAAAGAAACCCTCAACATTATACGGAAAATCTATATAAAATATTTCAGGTTCATACAGAAGACACTCTTTATAAAATAAATTATATTTTACAAATTTACGAAGAAGAAAAAATAAAAGAATTTAAGATGAATAAGTCACTCAGATACCAACATAATATTAAAATTCCTAAATTCCACACAAGTCATGGTCAAAATAGCTTTGTCTTTATAGGTGTAAAAGAATATAGTTATCTCCCCAATGAACTAAAAACTATTAAAAATAATATATCAATAAATAAATTTAAAGCAAATCTAAAGATAAACTAATTACAACAGGGATGAAGAATACCTTAAATAAGGTAATATGGAAGGGGCTTATGACCTGTCATTGGCTGATTTAAGTGGCCACTTTACACACTGTGTAACATTCACCATTCTGCCTAAAGTGTGAAGTTTGTGAAGTTAAAGAGCTGAAACCTTTATTTATGCGGGTGAGATTCGTCTAATTGAATTATTTCTGTTGTATTTTGTATTTCTGTTGTAATATGTTAATATAAACAGCTCCCCAGGGAGTTGAATCCAGTCCTTGTCTACGAAAATTTGGACAAACTCAAAATATTGTTAACTACAACGGTGTAAGTCACTCTCCAAGCACAAGAGTTAGTCTCTTTTTTTGGAGAGTTACAGTGATAACATTTACTAGATGTATAAAAGTAGATCTGTATAGATTTTGTTTAAAACATGTACCTTTTGTGAAATTTATTAATTTAAAAAAAGTCATAACTCCATGGGACCTTTTTCTGTCTTTTTCTGTTTCTTTTTCTTTTCTGTTTGATGCTGATGTTATTTTTTACGTGACAATATGCAACGCGAGTTTGGAGAGGTTCAAAAACTTGAAGAACATTATCAAAATCGATCTCTAACCCATGTCTGGGCCTTATCAGTCATCGAGAGTTGAACCAGGAGATATGATATTACAGTATGCAAGCCCGACAGACGTTTTACGGGCAAGTTACTAGGTCGATCGTCAAATTCAATAATAAACCAGGGCCCCGATTACAATGAGAAGCTAACAAAGTTATCTCCAATTAACAAATTACAACAGCGACGGAGAACACTTTAGAGAAGGGAATATGGAAGTCTACCCATTCACTAGGCTTCCCTTGTCCCTACCTGTAGACGATGAGGGGGGTTTTAGAGCGACAGAGAAAGGGACATTTAAAGTTGTAAATGTAAATATTTTTTCGCGTCGTTCCTTACTGAATTTGGTTAGTAGAGGAAGACAATTCGTAATGAAAAAGAAAAAATTGCTTGCTTCTATGAGTGAATTCGAAGAGAGACATATAGTCTTTGAAACGAATTCAGCTAGGTGGCAAATGCTTTCAATGTTGATTTTAGTGAAGTTAAAATCTCCAATTATTGTCTAAAAACTATTGGGTATCAACATAAGTTGTGACTGTTTTTTTGAAAATGAAAAAATGAGTTAAAAAAAAAATAAAGGTTATATGTCATTCAAAAGAAAATTTTATGCTCTACAAGATATTGTGTTTGCTTTTACGTTATATATTACAATATTTTAAGTTTGTCCAAATATTTGTAGACAAAAGACGGGATTTCACCGTCTAGGGAGTCGTTAAGATTAACAAATTAAACAACACAGATAGCTTGATTGATTTGGTGTTTATTTTGTAGAACTCCATATTAAACTTTTAATATTAGAAATCAAACACTGATTTGAGTCTACTTGAATTTTTTTAAATTTTTAACTTGAATTTTCTACTTTATTCGTTTGAAAATGCCCTAACGAGGCAAAACAATTGTCACGAAATTTTTGTTTTTTAATCTTTTTATATTTGTAAAAATAAAATAAAGTGTTCAGTAGACTCAAATCAGTGTTTGATTTCTAATATAAAACAGAGATAGAGAACATTTTAGAAAAGGGAATATGGAAGTCTAGGCATTTACAGGGCTTATGACCTTTCGTTGGCTGGATTAAGTAGCTAATTTACACAATGTGTAACATTCACCATATGCCTAAGTTTACTAAGTTTGAACATCCATATTTCTTCAATTCTTCCATCTGTTGATTTTAGTGAAGTTAAAATCTTAAATTGTCTATAAAATATTAGGTATCAACATAAGTTCTGTCTGTTTTTTTGCAAATTTAAAAATTAAATTTAAAAAAATCTTCTCTACAAGATGTTTTGTTTGCGTTGACGTTATAAATATTACAGTATTTTGAGTTTGTCCAAATGTTTGTAGACAAAAGACTGGATTTTACCCCCTGAGGAGCCATTAAAATAAACAAATTACAACAGAGATGGAGAACATTTTAGAAAAGATAATATGGAAGTCTAGGCATTTACAGGGTTTATGACCTGTCATTGGCTGGTTTAGGTGGCCACTTTACGCACTGTGTAACATTCACCATTCCCTTTGCTAAAATGTTTTCCATCTCTGTTGTAATTTGTTAATCTTAATGACTCTGAGTGAAATCCAGTCTTTTGTCTACAAACATTTGTAAAAACTCAAAATATTGTAATAAAACCAATTGGTCCAAGAAGAAGTTTAAACATTGGAAAATTGTTTTCAGGCGGTGCCTAGTATGTGAAATAATTCTATCAGATGAATCTCTTCACAACAATAAAGGTTTCAGCCCTTTAACTTCGCTAAAATTAACAGATGGAAGAATTAAGGGAATATGGATGTTCAAACATAGGCAAAATGTTGAATTTTACACAATGCGTAAAATGGCCACGTAAACCAGCCAATAAGAGGCCATAATTCAGCTGTTGTTATTTGATAAATTTTTTAATTTTTTTTATTTGATTAAAAGTCTTCAAAATGGAATGTCAAGCAGATAGAAGTGAGCATTTTTGACACCTCTTTTTGTTCGTGTTCAGTCGATGCAATAGAGCAGCCAAAGTTGTTCGCGATATTTGCGCATACGGTGAAGATTCTTTGCATTATTGACTAATTTGTTGTAAAAAAAATGATTGTCGGCCTCGTGGTGTAGTGGTCAGCACATTTGCCTACCATGCAAGAGGTCTCGGGTTCGATTCTCGGTATGGTTGACATGAAATATTTATTTATAGAGGCGTTTTTACGCTAGAATATTTCAGAGTCCCTGGACTGGCACCTGAAGCGTAAGACTGACAAAAATGATCAAGATAGGCTGCGATTGGTTTACCAATGCAGTGCCCTATGCACCATAAGTTGCGGAAAGGGAATGATGATGATGAAAATAATGAAGGAGAATACATCACTGATTAATTCGTTGTTTCCGATCTCTTGTACGAAAGAGTGGGAAATCAATGAATGACAGGGTTACGAATTATGAAATCAAGCGAGAGTGTAAATCTGAGTCAGGTATAATTGATAAGATTAAGAAAGGATCTCTGAGACGGTTTGGTCATGTAGAACGAATGTATATGGCGAAAATGAACGGTAACGGGAGACGAGGACGACCAAGGAAGACGTGGCATGATCAGATATACCAAAATCTTATGTCTGGTCATGTCAAAAGCAGGCAGAACCGAAGGCCGGAATAGACGCGTGTGGCGGTCCACTCTCTTTGCCTACCGCGGGGAAATGGCGTGATGGTAGTAGTATTAGTAGTAGAATTCGTAGTATTTTTATTTTATGTGTCCTTTTGTTCTCTTCATTTGGAAAAAAACGGACACAACTTATGTTAACATCTAATACAATCGAATTGTCTGTAGGAAAATATTATGCATATTTATTTATCTATTTTCAGTTCACAAACAGTAAAAGATATCACAATATAAATACAATGTATAAAATAAAAAATAATAACACTAAACATCTTTCACCAATTATATGTGAACACCAATAGTCACAAAAGAACAATTAAAAATTATATATAGACCAAAATTTAGTTTTCATGATATGTTATTAAAGCAGTTATTAGAATTTTTATAAGATTAATAAAAAATAAAAAAAAAATTAAGATAGATGCAATTTATACAATCGAATATAATTTTACTAGATTATAAATAAAGTCTCGTAGTAGTAATAAGTTTTTTAAATGTATATCAATAAATTATAGTAATAATAGTTACAATAAAATAACATAAATAAAAAAACAATTCGTACTCTTATTTAGTGTATCCGTTTTATTATTGTTGTACATGTTAGTATGGGTGAGTATATATATTTAGAGTGTGTGTATATGTATATGGGTGTTTGAGTATTATGTGCATGCGAGAGTGTGTAGTGAATATAAGTGGACTTTTTTTTATTAATATCCCTACAGAGATGAGGTAGAATTTTTTCAAATTCAGGATTATGGATATTCGAGCGTTTACTTCGGATATTAATAAAAAATATATACCTACTCCCCCTCGGGAGACATCCAGATTTGTGTATGTACAAAAAATACACATACCAAAAAATAAGTGGACTTATTGATGATGATCAATGATTATAAAAAAATCTCTGTTTTTTTTTTTAAAACCTTAATAAAGAAGCGAAGAAAAAAACTTAATAAGAACGCTCAGGCCTAAAATTTAATTTTGCATAAAATAATTAATTAACTTCGGCGGTAACCTTAGTTAAGAAATTAAAATTACGAAATTAAGAAAAAATCATAGCGATGATAAAACGATGGCAACAATTTTTTTTTGGGCTTAGTTTGACAGTCTTTTCACAAATATATATTTTTTAAAACGTCCGAACTTCCTCATTGTCTCTGACGAAGGCGAAACACTTGGAAATAATCACAAGTGTCACAATACAATGAAACTGTTACTAATTGAGGAAATTGGGCGTTGAACTCTGAAAGACGCTAATTACAGCACATAATGATGTATCCCAAATCGCATTATATATTTATCTATTTTAAATCTTGATGTAAGGTATCAGCGTTGATTTTTCGGTAGATCTACAGATTTTGGGTGAAATCTACCATCTACCGAATTCGATCGAAATTCTACCGATTTTTGAACTTTCCCGTTTTTTCCATTGAGCTTTGCCAACCCTGACGATTTTTCGGTTGATCTACAGATTTTGGGTGAAATCTACCATCTACCGAATTCGATCGACATTCTACCGATTTTTGAACATTCCCGTTTTTTCCATTGAGCGTTGCCAACCTTACCGATTTTTCGGTAGATCTACAGGTTTTGGGTGAAATCTACCATCTACCGAATTCGATCGAAATTCTGCCGATTTTTTAACATTCCCGTTTCTTACATTGATTTTTTAAAAACTATTTATTCGTCCCCAATAAAGCAATTTCACTTATAAATTAAAAAACTACTTATTAACGGGGGTGGTATTCTGAATATTCTTGCGGGGGTAGAGAAGATTTCTAGGTGGGGATGTTTATTTATTGTATGCCACTTCGCTTTGCTTCATTGGAGGTGGGACATGTGTCGCAATAAATGTAAATAAATAAATTATTTGTAAATTAATAAATCTCATAGTAATAATTCTCTGGAGAAGCCCTTAAGCTCTATTGCACAGAACAAAAGCGTTTTAAATTTTTGCTTTGGTTTTAGTTTAACAACAAACGTGTAATGGACGGTTTCGGTTCAAAAATTATACAAGATTTATATTTAAAAATTAACCTAAAAATTATACAGCATATTCAGTAGAAAGTTTAAATAATAAAACATTCTACAGTAATACAACAAGAAAATCATAAGTACTTTTTCATACTGCTGGGCAGAGTTAACAAAAAACTGTGAATATTATGAAATGCATAAATAAATAAATATAATTACCATTCACCATCTTTAAAAAAATTCAAAAGGTTTGTTCTAAAGGAACAATACCCTACACTAAATATATCAGATACGTGGGAATAACTATTGCCGAGTTCATGAAGTCTATCTAATACGGCATTACAAGTATACACTGTCCGTGAATTGTTGCTACAAAACGGTGGCACATGTCTAGTCATTCTTATGGTAACATCAAGATTAGAACAGTAGCATTTGGAACACTATAAGCTCCTATGTACAATGTGCAGATATCACGCATTGAAAACATTCAAAAGAAATTCGTCAAGTAAATGTGTTTCCGGTTTAAACTTGAGTATAAATCCGATCAATTTATTCAAATATGTAAAAAAAAAACATCACCTATTACCTCTGCAAAAACGTCGTGAAAAAGCTGATATAATTTATCAACTAAAAATTGTCTCTGGTTCAATTGGCTGTCCTGAACTACTATGCAAACTCTCTATTAATGTTCCTTCCAAAATTCTAAGGAATAACCTTCTTTATATAAAGTTTATATTTGAAGCACTAACTTTGTGGTTATTCATTATAATAAAATAAACAAAACAACTTTGTTTTTAACCACTAATTTTTATTTTCCACCGACCGGTTTCAAAGCAAACAAGCTTCTTCGTCAAGGTTTACGTAACTAATGAATTGATTCCTTTTTTCTTTTTATCATGTTCACTAAATACTACACGTCTGAATTCGCAAATCATCCGATAGAAAATAATCATAACTTCAATAAAGACACTGAATTAAAAGTACTTCATGTTAAAAATAAAATATTGAAATTAGACAACTTAGAAATCTTAGAAATTAAAAAAGCGATTCATAATAAGAAAACAATAATTAATAACCAAATAAACGATATTTCTTTTAGTCCTCTCCTGTCTAACTTCGAAAATAATGATATCAAATTACCACCCGTGTAAGGAAAAAACGACTTGATTTATTGGGTCCACTTGTAGTATTTAGTGAACATGATAAAAATAAAAAAGGAATCAATTCATTAGTTACGTAAACCTTGACGAGGAAGCTTGTTTGCTTTGAAAGCGGTCGGAGGAAAATAAAAATTAGTGGTTAAAAACAAAGTTGTTTTATTTATTTTATTATAATAACCTTCTTCTTCATATTCCTATTGTTTCATCTAATTATAGGTAAAACTCATATTTATGGCGAACTTTTAATAATTTTGATGTAATAACAAAATCATCAAACATAGATTTATTTGCAAATAATCATAAAGACGCGACGTGCGGCGTTTGCTTTCAAAATAATTTGTAGTATTTTTTCTTTTCTTTTGGATTTACATTAGATTACTGTTCATTTTATTCGAGAATATTTTTTAACTTACTGTGATGCTACTTGTGAAAACCTGTAATTGGCTTATTTGTAATTTGTTTTCTTTAAATAAGATAAATATAGTTGTTGGTAATCCAAATTAAGAATAATGTAAAAAAATCGTTAAATATCATTATTCATAGAGAACTTTATCATCCGGTGCCCCAAAAATTAACATTCTCATCGCATCAACAGTAGGTCCATTTCCGTGCTCCTGTCCTTTCTCCAAATATTTCCAACCTGAAATTTGTTTTTTCGCTTCTGTCCGCTTTTCGGTAACAGTTACATTGACATGACGCATTTCCAGTACCTACCTAACAACTTCAGTCGGCATATTCTTGCACTTGGCCAGCAAATATAATGCGGACGTATTGTGATAATAATTATTATTACTATGGTATTCTAAGGTCAACAAAAACATAAATGAATATGTATTGCATAATACGTACACAAACCGTTGAATACGGATTAGAAAACTAAGCGAGAAATCATTCTGATTTCGACAAAACAAACTATACACATATTACAACAGAGATGGAGAACATTTTAGAGAAGGTGTTATAGAAGTCTAGGCATCTACATGGCTTGTGACCTGTCATAGATGCCTTGTCTTCTATATTACCTTCTCTAAAATGTTTTTCATCTCTGTTGTAATATGTTAATATTAACAGCTCCCCGGGGAGTTGAATCCAGTCCTTGTCTAAAAAAAATTGGACAAACTCAAAATATTGTTGTTTAATAATACAAAAACAGATTTATAGGTTTGTTTGAAGTCATTTAGAATTCGCCTCCTCCACCAAGGTGGGAAGTTAAAATTAAAGTAAAATTAAGTTTTTTGTGTAATAAATAGAATATGTTTACATGTTCAATTACCGGTTACCGACGAAGATACTTTGAATTTTCATACAAATATACACACTTTCGTTCATAAATATCAATATTAGTTTATACCGTCTCAGTACATACCGATGAAGATAGCCGTTCATAATCGGATTACAATCGGAAGTAAAAGACATCATACCTTCTCCATGACGTAATAATTAAAAATAAATTTTCCACACCGATTACGAAGATACACTACCGACGCCCTTTCTTCAAGCTTTAGGTAGGTACATCGATAAGTACCAAGGGGACACGTACGCCACGGTACACATATCTATGCTTATAAAAAGTGAAAAAAACAATTCCATCAAGCAATTTTTGCTTTAATTACAATTAACAAATTTTTTTACTGAGGTGGCTTGTTTTTTTCTAGCCGTAAAAACGTTACTGTAACGTACGCGTTACCACGATGAAAGTTTCGCCGGTTCGTCACCCGCGTCTGCCGCAGTCAAGCTTCCCGGCGTAAGTGGGAAGCCGCCCTCCCAGACAGAGCCAAAGACAAAGTCGGAAGGTAGGAGCACAGCTGCGCCGACCGCAAGTCAACCTCAATAGCCCTGAAAAGGACTTTCCACCCGGTCCAAGTGGTGCAGAGAGGCGAAGGCAGTCAGCAGGCAGAGCGGAGCGAAGAGCGAAGTGCAGGAAGGCGAACAGGACGGAGAACGGAATAAAACACGTGTGAACTGTTCAGAGTTAGGAACTCAACTGATTTAATATCTCCAATTGACCGCCTTATAAAGCGGTGCGCGTCGGGCTCCGTGAGTCGGCCATCCCACCCGCGCCGGCTGCCTCGGAGTGGTGGGGGTAATCTTTCCCCGCCACTCGCTACATGCCGCCGGCCGCAGGTGGCGTAAATACGGGCGCTCAATGCCCGTACGGGCCATTTCGTCGGCAGCCGCGACGCGCGCAACATGACATTTACATAATATATTTTTGTACATTTTATTCATTTTAACCTAGCTATTTTTCCCCGGTAATACTGAGGCCAGGCTCGAAAGTGACCATTTTATCTTTATTGAGAGCCCAGCCATCAGTTCTATACATTTACCGGGGATCCTTTCTAATTAATGTATTATTTTAATTTATTCGATTTTACGCGTCCGGAACACTCCCCCCGTGCAGCTAGTCTGTACTATTTTCCTGCTGGGCGCGTTGTTCCTCTTCCTTCATTAGTACGGCGATCTTCACCGCTGGTCTGGTGTAGGTGCCGTTGGTGGTCCGCACCTCGACGACTCGTACTTGTCCGTCAGCTGCTGGTTCTGCACGGGTGACTCTGCCGCGAGGCCAAGAATTCCGCGGCAGATTTGGGTCCATGATGAGCGCGAGGTCCCCGACCTGTATTGGAGGCGCGGGCTCGCGCCATTTCTTCCTGTGCGCCAAGGTGGGAAGATACTCCCTCAGCCATCGGCGCCAAAACATGTCGGCCATTTTCTGGGCGATCCTCCATTGCTTATGAAGGCAGGCCCCTTCTTCCCTTTTGTTATAATATGCCAGAGTTGGCTGTGTGTTGGCTGACCCGAGCAAGAAGTGGTTCGGGGTCAGCGGTGCTTCGTCGTTGGGCTTGGTTGACACATGCGTGAGCGGGTGATTGTTCACGGTGTACTCTGCTTCAGCCAATATGGTTTTGAGGGTCTCCTCTCTTGGAGCCTGCTCGTTGAGGGTTGCGTGGAGGGCTCGTTTTACAGATCTCACGAGTCTTTCCCACGCTCCCCCCATATGAGGTGATGAGGGTGGAATGAATTTCCACTCAATTTTGCGAACTGTAAGTTCGGCGAGCATTCTGGGGTCCGCCAGGAGCTCGTCTACGGCCTGTTTCAGCTCTTTGTCCGCTCCCCTGAAGTTGGTAGCGTTGTCCGAGTATAACGCGTGTGGGCAGCCTCTGCGGGCGGCCATCCTTCTTATGGCCATTATGGCGGAGTCGCTTTCGAGGGACGACGCTAGCTCCAGGTGGATCGCGCGTGTGGTGAGGCAGGTGAACAGTGCCCCATAGCGCTTTTCTTTTCTTCGGCCGTTGGTGATCATCATCGGCCCGAAGAAGTCAAGCCCGCAGTGCGTGAACGGCGGCGTCCTGAAGGCCAGTCGGGCCTCAGGCAGTTGCCCCATCAGCGGGGGTTGGGGCCGGCTGCGCAGCATTTTACACAGCGGGCACCATCGTGTTATCTTCCTCACAGCCCCGCGGAGTCGCAGGATGAGGTAGCTGGCTCTCAGGTCGGCGATCGTCCTCTCGACTCCCGGGTGGCCACCCTTCCGGTGGCTGTGCGTGATCAGCAGCCGGGTGTATGGGCAGGTCCCGTCCATGATAGGCGGCGCGCTGCAGTCCTCTGCGAAGCTCTGTGCCGCTTGGATGCGCGTTCCCATCCGGATGACTCCCTCTTTGTCTAAGAAGGGTGCCGCTGCATGGAGGCGGCTGTGCGGCGGGATAGGCGCCTTTCGTCTCAGGAGCTCCAGCTCTTCTCCGAAAGCCGTCTCCTGGGACCGCTTCAGCAGCATGATTTCTGCGGCCCGTGTTTCTGAGGCGTGAAGTTCAAAGGTCCCCCCTGGGGACGGTAGGGACTCGTGGCGGCGGCATCGTGCGATGAATCGCAGCACCCATGCCGTCGCCCTGACGAGTCGGGTCCACGACGAGAAGCGCTGCACCTGGGGTAGGGCCTCCGTCCGTCTGATGTGGCCCACGAAGTGGCGGGGTTGTTTCCGCTCCAGCGTCTTCTCGTCCGGTTGTTGTAGTAACTTCTTCTCTTTCGGCCAGTCGGCTTCCCCTTTTCTCAGGAAGCCGGGGCCTCCGAACCATAGTCCCGACCTCGCAAGGTCGGGTGGGCCCTTGTCGCGGGTCCCTATGTCGGCTGGGTTGTCCTTGGTGGGGACCCATTTCCAGTCCCGTACGTCTGTGAGCTCGTCAATCTCGCCCAGCCTGTTTGCGACGAACGTGCTGTACCGCAGTGGGTCGGTTCGCAGCCAACACAGGACCGTGCTCGAGTCCGTCCAGAACACGGTTTGGGTGATGAGAGCTCGACTCTCTTTTTTTATGGTGGCGGCCATCCTTGCCGCTAGTAGCGCTGCCTGGAGTTCTAGTCTAGGCACTGACAGAGGCTTTAGGGGGGCCACCTTGCACTTCGCCATTGCGAAACTTGTGGTATCGGCCCCCACAAAGTATGCCACTGTGCAGCATGCCTGCTCTGACGCGTCGCAGAACACGTGCAGTGTCACGGGTTCTTTCTGCCCTTGCAGCGAGCATCTCGGTATTGTACAGCCGTTCGCTGCCAGCAGGTCGCGCCATTCCAACCACTTTTCGGCGTGGTCCGGTTGCAGCGGTTGGTCCCAACCTGTGTTTGTCCTCCAGATGGCTTGCAGCAGTATCTTCGCCCGTATCGTGAGGCACGCAATGAAGCCTACTGGGTCGAAGATACTCATGGCGGCGCTCAACATGCCGCGCTTGGTGGGTCGCTCCGGGATGGCTGCACTTTCGGCTCCGTGCCGAAATATAAATAGGTCGCTCTTGGGATCCCATACGATCCCGAGGACCCGCTCCGTCATTACTTCTTCCCCTATGGTGACTGCTGTATTGGCCCGGTCGTCGGCCTTTACTTCTTCCAGGACATCTGGTTTGTTTGAAGCCCACCCGGTGAGCCGGAACCCGCCATTGCCGAGTACGAGGGTAACATCTCGTACCAGGCTTGCAGCTGTTTCTTCGCTGTCTGTGGCGTCTAGGTAGTCATCCATGTACATATTGTGCTCGATCGCCTCTGCTGCGGCGGGAAATTCTTTCGCGTGTGCTCGTGCGACTGTGTTTCGCACGAATTGCGCGCTGCTGGGTGAGCACTTCGCTCCAAACATCATGGACGCGAAGACAAACGTGTCGGGCTCCTGCCCGTCCTGCGTCCGCCATAGGAACCGCTGCGATTGCTGGTCGGCTTCCCGGATTCTTATCCGCAGGAACATCTCCCGTATGTCGGCCGCGATGGCTACTCGTCCCTCTCTGAAGCGGATCACGTTTCCGAGGAGGGATGAAAGCAGGTCAGGTCCCGTCAGTAGATGGTCGTTCAACGCCGTCCTCTGGAACTGGGCGGCGGCGTCGAACACGACCCTTATCTTGCCAGGCTTGTTGGGGTTTGTCACCGCGAAGTGGGGCAGGTACCATTTGCGCGAATGGTGGGCGTCTACCTCCTCGCGGCTTAGTTTGACGGCGTATCCCTTTTCAATGTAGTCCGCCATCTTGGCGCGATATGCGATCGCCAGTATCGGATCCTTCCGTAGTTTATTTTCCAGGGAGTGCAGCCGCTTCATGGCTGCTTGCCGGTTGCAGGGCAAAGAATCTCCGTCTTTCGCCCACAGTAAACCGGTCTCCCATCGTCCGGATGGTAGTTGTGTGGTTGAGCTGCTCATGAGCTCCGCCGCTCGCACATCTGCGGCGCGGCAACGTTCCAGGGTGGTTACACCTAGCGAGTCAACGGCGAAGCTCTTCTTTACCAGTTCCGCTAAGTCCCTTTCACCCTGGCCGTCTGGGGGTAATTCAAAGGCGGGGTGCACAGCCCCGCCGTAGGTGACGGCTCCTAGGGCCGTCTCGATGGTTAGCCGCCCGTCCTCTTGTAGGACTGGCGGGCCTGTAGATACCATTAGGGTGGCGTAATCAAGACCGATTAACATCTTCGGCTTGATGCCTGGCCCGTGTGTCTTGGTGCTCTTTCGGTTGCGGTGCGGCAGATCCATGACCCGCACCGTCTGTGCCTGGACACCAAATTCTTTGTTTCCTTTAACGAGGATTACGGATACACGCTGTGACTGTAGCGTGTCCGTGTTCCCACTGGCACCGATGAGTCTCAACTCCTCGCAGGCCCCGGTGGCGCCCACTGCACGGGCGACATCCTCCTCGAGGAGAGTTACCGATGAACCCTCGTCTAGTAGTGCGTGGATCTCCATTGACCCACGCGGGCCCTTCAAGGTTACTGGCACTACCTTGAAGGTCACTGGGACTTCCGTTCGCCTTGTCAATAAGACTTGCTCGTTCGGCGTACTGTCCACTCTCTCGCGGTGTAGCGACCGATGATGCCGCCCGTGGCACTCGTCGCACTTCGCCGCTTCACAGGTGGTCGTTTTGTGTCCCGGTTCCAGGCATCCGTAGCACACGAACTTGGCACGCACAATTGTCCACCTCTCCTCTACCGTTTTCCGGAGAAACTTCCGGCATTGTCCGAATGCGTGTCCACTCATGTCGCAGAACAGGCATTTTTTGTCCTGAGTGAGAAACACGTGCCTTTCTTGGGTACGCCTTTTCTCCACTCGGGCGGGTTCCGTGCTGATCCCGATGCAACCCGCATTCGGTATTGCACCGGTCAGTCTCGCTAGCCACAGTGCCAGATCCCTGGGGGTAGCTTTCCTCACGGTATCCGCTCGTGACATAATCCACATCATCCTCTCGACTCGTGGCAGCTTCTGAGTCATCTCGGACAGAAGCTTCGGGGAGGAGAGGTGGCTTCCATCGAGGCCCTCTACGGTCGATACGACGTTTCTTATCGCGACCGCGTAGTCCGTCAGGGCCTCCAGGGATGCGTTGTCGGCCAGTTTAGGGAGTTTTCTTATCCGCTCCAGTACTCTGTCCACGACGATCTCCGGGTGTCCAAAGGCGGCCTCTAACATCTTCACAATGTCCGGCACATTTCGGGGATCTACCAGCAAAGACGACACTGTGGCCTTGGCCCGTCCTGTGAGGGCTCGTTGCAGACGGAGAATGTTCTCCGCGTTTGTAAGGGAGCACATCTGTGTCGATTGATCAAATTGCGCCTTAAATATTCGCCATTCTAGCGGGTCGCCGGAGAATTGCGGTAGATCCCTAGCGCCGGTTTGCCTCGCCATGAACGTGTGCCACTCCGGCGGCTGTCTGTATTTCGTCACAGGCTCGCCGGTGGCACCCGGCGGCATGTATTCCGTGGGTAGCCCCTGTTGTACCCACGCGCTCACCGGGTCACGAAACTCGTAGCCCCCCAGTGGTATAGTACGTGCCGCTACGGGCTCGCCTGGCCCGGCGGCGTAGCGTACGTCGGCGTCCTCCCTTCGGCTGTGTGCAGGTGGCGCCTCATTGTCCCGATGCCGCTCATTGTAGCGGCCTTGTAAATGTGCGTTTGTCGCTCCGGCGTAGGCCGGCTCAGCGGCGTAGCGTGTGTTGGCGGGCTCCTTCATCCTGGAGTCCGTCTCTGCGACCGGGTGCCTCCGTGGCACCCCGTCTCTCACCCGGCCGCTGTCGTAGTGGCTCGGCGGAAATGTGTACGCCGCTCCGGTGTCCTCCGGATCAGCGGCGTAGCGTGTGTTGGCGGCCTCCTTCGTCCTGGAGTCCGCCTCTGCGACCGGGTGCCTCCGTGGCACCCCGTCTCTCACCCGGCCGCTGTCGTAGTGGCTCGGCGGAAGTGTGTACGCCGCTCCGGTGTCCTCCGGATCAGCGGCGTAGCGTGTGGTGTGGCGTGCGGCGGCGGCCTCCCTTGTGCTGAAGGCTGCTTCCGCGTCGGTGACAGGGCGCTTCCAAGCGGCCCCGTCTCTCGCCCGGCTGCTGTCGTAGTGGCTCGGCTGCTGGATGTACGCCGCTCCGGTGTCCTCCGGATCAGCGGCGTAGCGTGCGGCGTGGCGTGCGGCGGCAGCCTCCCTCGTACTGAGGGCTGCGTCGGTCCTAGACGCGTCCGACGTCAGCGGCAGCGGCTTGTGAGCCGGTTCCGACGTCCCGTGCGATGTGAGGTCCCTCTCGATGGTGGGTGTGAGGGGGGTTGCCATGTCTCGTCTGGCGTCCTCTCTCGCGTTGGCGGCCTTCAGCGCGGCGATGATCTCGTTGAGGCTGCTCACCTGCCTCTCGTGATGCGCCTCGCGTTCCTCCATCTGTCGGCGAAATGTCGCCGATGAGATGGACCGCTCCGAGGGTGCGGATCCCTCGTCCGAGTCCTTTTGTTCCTCCAGAAGTCCTTGATGAGGCTCCTCCTGGCAGTCGTGTGAAGGCCCTGGCTGGGGCTCCTCCTGATGTGCTCGTACAGACCCCGGTTGGGGCTCCTGAAGCTCCTCTTCGTGCTCCGTGCCGGCGTCTCGACGCGTTCCCGAACGCGTCGACACAGGCGATCTGTTGACCGGCATGCTGTAGGTGTGTTGTAGACTGGAGACCACTGGCGACGATCCGGCTCGAAGGACCAAATGTAACGTACGCGTTACCACGATGAAAGTTTCGCCGGTTCGTCACCCGCGTCTGCCGCAGTCAAGCTTCCCGGCGTAAGTGGGAAGCCGCCCTCCCAGACAGAGCCAAAGACAAAGTCGGAAGGTAGGAGCACAGCTGCGCCGACCGCAAGTCAACCTCAATAGCCCTGAAAAGGACTTTCCACCCGGTCCAAGTGGTGCAGAGAGGCGAAGGCAGTCAGCAGGCAGAGCGGAGCGAAGAGCGAAGTGCAGGAAGGCGAACAGGACGGAGAACGGAATAAAACACGTGTGAACTGTTCAGAGTTAGGAACTCAACTAATTTAATATCTCCAATTGACCGCCTTATAAAGCGGTGCGCGTCGGGCTCCGTGAGTCGGCCATCCCACCCGCGCCGGCTGCCTCGGAGTGGTGGGGGTAATCTTTCCCCGCCACTCGCTACATGCCGCCGGCCGCAGGTGGCGTAAATACGGGCGCTCAATGCCCGTACGGGCCATTTCGTCGGCAGCCGCGACGCGCGCAACATGACATTTACATAATATATTTTTGTACATTTTATTCATTTTAACCTAGCTATTTTTCCCCGGTAATACTGAGGCCAGGCTCGAAAGTGACCATTTTATCTTTATTGAGAGCCCAGCCATCAGTTCTATACATTTACCGGGGATCCTTTCTAATTAATGTATTATTTTAATTTATTCGATTTTACGCGTCCGGAACAGTTACCACCATAAAAAAAATTAGTTACTGTTTTTTTTCCAACTTTTTTACTATCTTCCAGAATTTACGTATCAAATGTCAAAAAAGCCGACATTGTAATGCCGTTTGTAATTTTTTCAAACTTATTCCAACCTGGGGTAGGTTTGAACAAAATTCGACATTGCGTACAAGTAGAAAGGCCTCGATGGTAAATAATAAATAACTGTTGACATTTGTTAAGTAAAAAAGCTGAAACCTCTATCATGTGGGTAAGATTCATCCGGGTAATACATTTATCTGGATCATGTCTAGTATGCCTAACTAGGTACAACTTGTTTTAAGGCAGACATTTTAAGGCAGACATTTTAATGCAAAAATAAACATTTACATTACTAACTGCTAGTTAATTTACTATAAAGTTATACTGTATCGATTTATTATTTAAGAATGTATTTTGAGTAAATTTTCCGATTTTTCTCGACCGAAACCCAGTAACCATTTTTTTACAAATTTATTCAATTGAATCCGGGTCATGGTTTTGCAATGTTTGGGTAACATATTGAATATTTTGGGGCCCAGAAACCTAAAATTTCTTTGCCCGAATTCAGAGTTTGTGATAGACCCTGGGAGTGTTCCTTTTGGGATTTGGTAGAATAATTTGCTTTCACAATCATTATTATTTTTAAAATATATAATTATAGATCTCAATTTCCTCAAATAACTTGATGCTTGCGTACCTGAAGGGCTTTTTAAAAAATATTTTAATTATTGATTTTTTAGCGGATTCGAGAGGTTTTAATATTGATTTTTAGTGTCTCCCCATCCTATTACGCCATAATTTATAATTGAGTTACATAAAAAACAAGCTAAAATAAAACTCTAAAATTAAATTAACTATAAAAACTCAACTAAAAATAAACAACTAAAACAGTGTAAGTCCAAGCACAAGAATTAGTTTTTTTTTTTTTTGAGAGTTATAGTGATAACATTTATTAGATGTGTAAAAATGTAGAATTTTACAAAAACATGTACTTTTTATGAAATTTACAAATAAAAACAAGGTTTAAGTTTAATTAGTTTAATAAAACAACCTTTTAATATAGTCCTTTATACGATATTCCACTGCAATAGTTACCCTATTAAACCTATTAAGCTCACCCTCTCCCTCCATCCCCTCTAATTTTTTCAACTATATCTCAAACAACATATTATATTTTCATAATTTAATCAGTGCATTTTGTCCTAATCAGCGCATGCGATTTTAAAAATTCATGTCGTGTTGGTTTTATATTTTTGTGCAACAACTATGGTGAAGGTGTATAGTGGGTTTTGCACGTTGGTTTAATAATTGGTGTCCTCACAAAGAGACGGTTACGTCTCGAAACCGGTGGACATAGAAAAGTCGGTAAGTGGTTATATACAAATATTTAATAACATTTAGTAAATAATAATTCATATCGAAATGAGCAACAATAAATATTGATAAATAATTAAAAATAAAATTGTCTACTATCTCGAAGCAGCGACCATGAACTTTAGATTTGATAACATCACGCGAAGACTCGGTGGAATAATTTACTGCATTTAAGTTGGTAACTGTTCAAAATTTTATATTAAAAATAATGTTTCACAAAAATTGCACTTTTTCCTCTTTCCAATTGTTCCAAGAAGCTAAACTTTTAGACATAAGACAAATATATTGTTTTCAATGTTTAAAATATACATTTGAACCAAAATTTATTTACAAGTAATTCAAATAGATCATGTCAAAGAAGGAATTGTGTGTTAGAAATACCACATTGTAAAACGAGGCTCGCACAGAGACATGCATATTTTATAGGCCCAAAACTATTTAATTCTTTTTTTACTGATAATATTTCATTGATTCCAAACTTTCAAAATTTTCCTTCTTTTAAAAAACACACACTATCCTGGATTCAAACTAAAGATATGAACCCTTCTTTTCTATGATATATTTTGTTGCCCTTTAATAAAAAGGAATATTTTTATGTTTTGTTATATTTTTTATTTCCTTTTTTAATTGCTTAAAAAAACTACCATATAATCTTTTACAGAATATTTTATTTTCTCTGTCTATTTATTATTGGAGCAAAAATTCATTAACATTTTCTTGTATACCCACGAACAGGCTATGTCTTTGTGGGATTTTTTGTTTACTATTTTTACTATTAATATGTATTTCATTGCTATGTAATTATCCTTTATTTTTTAATACTCTGTTTTACCTCTTATGTATATTGTAAAAAAAAAATCTAAAAAAATTTAGTAAAAAAACACTAGGTACACTTTCAGTACTGAAGAACAGTGTTTTTTTTAGTTATTTTTAATAAATATTAGCGTTTATATAATTTACTCAAATATTTCAATTTTGGTGACCATTTTCAACGAGTTGTAAACAACTCACTATTAGTTAGTGGTCATAAGCCCTGTTAATGCCTAGACTTCCATATTCCCTTATTTAAGGTATTCTCCTTCCCTGTTGTTATTTGTTAATCTTAATGACTCCCGAGGGGGTGAAATCCAGTCTTTTGTCTACGAACATTTGGACAAACTCAAATATTGTAATAAAACCGACTGGTCCAAGAAGTTTAAAAATTGAAAAATTGTTTTCAGGCGTTGCCTAGTATGTGAAATAATTCAGTCAGATGAATCTCTTCACAACAATAAAGGTTTCAGCTCTTTAACTTCACTAAAATCAACAAATGGAAGAATTGAAGAAATATGGATGTTCAAACATAGGCGAAATGGTGAGTGTTACACAGTGTGTAAAGTGGCCACTTAAATATATATATAGTTGAATAATTTATAAAGCGCCATTTTTGTGAAAATCACCTCAAGGGCGCTGTACAATTAATAAATATCCCAGTACGTCTTGCAGCTACAGAGCGCATGAACGGTTGGGATTCTAGTTCCTCGTTTTCAATTAAGATCAATAAAAAATTATAACATATAGGAGCTAGATTACAGGACGTCTTGCAGCTACAGAGCGCATAGACAGTTAGAAATTTAGCCCCTATTTACACATTTTAAAAATTGACAAATAAATTTAGTGTATTAAAAAATAATAATAATATGAATAATAAAAAGGAGAAAGATTACAACACGCCTTGCAGCTACTAAGCGCATAGACGATTGGAATTCTAGACCCCGTTTACAAAATTTAGGTATTTTAAAGTTGATATATGAAAGCTAGATAACCAATCATCGTGCAGCTACAAAGCGCATGGACGAGAGGAATTCCAGCAAAGTTAAAACAATATCAATAAATTAATAAAAAATAAAGTATAGTAGTAAATTGGTCAAGTGTTCACGCCAAGAAGTAAGCAAGAAAAAACTAAATAAATCAAACACTGTTTCAACTCCATGGTTAACAAAGGGAGATAGATGTCCGAAGAGAAGCTTTTGTAGATAGTAGGTAGATACCGTCGCCATGTGGCCCGCTGGCTGGTAGATAGTTTCTGGAAACGCACGTGTGTAGTACTATTATGCCTTTTGTTCCAATGACTTGGTGTCCATTTTGGTCCGTATTATTTCGTTTTATGAGACGCAACATTCCTGTTCAAATTCACTTTTTATATGAATATTACACAAACGCGTGTATGAGCGGTTTGATTTATCATTTTGTATATTATTAGAAGGCAGATATTTGAAATATTATGTATTAAACCAGCCAATGACAGGTCATAAGCCCTGTAAATGCCTAGACTTCCATATTCCGTTATTAAGGTATTCTCCATCCCTGTTGTTATTTGTTAATATTATACATATTTTAATCACAAACGTTTATGACTACCAACAAATAATACAAAATACTAAAATAATGAAAAAACTCAAAGTTCTGCTTGCTTGAAGGTCAAATTTTAGAAAAATCTCAACAAAGTATAAAAATTGACATATCTCCAAAACTAAAAAACTTTAGGTAGGGAAAGTGAGATTCAATAATTAGCAAATGACCTCCACTATGTGCGAATTTCCTATGGCGGGGTCAGAAGGTTGTCAAAAGTCGTATAAAAAATATGTACAAGCGAGCATTTTTCGCTTGAATTGGCATTTATTGGAGTTTATTAACGCTTTGAAGTGGGCACTTTTTGGCACAGAAGCCTATTTAAAATATAAATGAGAACTACATATTTTAAATTTTAATGAAGTAAGGAACGCGGACTAAATTTTCTGGGTTTTTCATTTGTCATAATTACATTTTTTTTATTTGAAAATGAAGTTTAGAGTTTAAGTGATATTTTAAAAAACAAATTTCAAAAAATAGAAGTTAGATTACAACAAGTCTTGCGGCTACTGAGCGCATGGACGGTTGAAATTCTAGATCCCATTTGCTAAATTTACATATTTGATAGTTGATAACATTTACATAATATGATAGCTAACATCACAAAAAGTCTTGCGGCTACAAAGCGCATCGACGAGTGGAATTTCAGCAACATGAGAATGATTTTAAAAAGTTTAAAATAAAAAAAACACAAATATAATACATCGAGCAAAGAAATAGTAAGTATGGCAATTAAGTGAAGATGTATTTTTATTTAATATTTTTTAGTGTTATATTTTCTCAATTTTTAAAATCGTTTAATTTTTTATTTATTTTTATTATTTTGTTTTGCTTTTTTTGTTTCTTTTTTATGTTATTTTGTAAACTTGCAAACACAAGAGCCAGACTCTTTTTTGGCAAGTTCAACATTAAAAAAAATAAAATGTAACAGAACAAAAAGTCATCATCATTCATCTTTCCCTTTTCGCATCTAATAATTATGGATAACTTATATAGCGCAATTTTCGTAATAAAATACCTCAAGGGCGCTTTACATGGTGATTCTATTGTTAAATTAATTTAATTGAAGCTTTTAAATTTGTAATTTAATTAAAATAATTTATTTTGTTGTCACGTGCTACGGATTTATTCAAATGATTTAGAGAACAAGTGGGTTTTAAGTTTTTTCCGAAACATCACTTCACTTTCACAGCCTCGCACCTCTGCTGGGAGAGCATTCCATGCCATAGGGCCTGCGACCGCAAATGCGCATTCACTATATTTAGTGCGCTGTTTGCGTAGAGGTATAATAACTATTCCTCTCGCCGTAGACGTAGCTGATCTAAGCGTGAGACGCCTGTCAGCTAGTTCATCTGGAATGCATAGTTCCCTTAGATATTCCGGAGCCGAGTTGTGCAGTGACTTATACATAAGCCAACAGAGTTTGTATTCGACCCTCTGTGGAAAACGTAGCCAGTGTAGTTCCCGAAGTAGTGGAGTGATATGACTGAACTTAGAGATTCCGAAAATAAGTCTCGCTGCGGCATTCAATACAGATTGTAGGCGAGTCATTTTGTTCATTGGTAGACCTGCGTAGATACCATTACAATAATCGACTCTAGACACTACAAACGCATTTATTAATTGACGGGCGGCATCAACCGGCAATTTTTTGCGTATCTAATGGTGCATAGGGCACTGCATTTGTACACCAATCGCAGCGTAAAAAAGCACAAAAAGTAAACGATAAAAAACTTAACAAAGATAGCATTCCTTAACTTATTATTGAAGTTAACAAGATGATAGACGATACTCAAACTCGAAGGGTCTCTGTTTTACATTTACAGTTTACAGGGCCTATTGTCCTTTTCCTAGTACATAACTGTAAAAACGTTTGTTCCCAATTGGTTGTTCCCTGGGAGATAGTAAATGCCCATCTGTGTGCGTAGGTAGGTACCAAGGGATCTTATCGCTTCTTGTCAGTTGCATATAATCTATGTGTGTACCCAAATATGTATGGCTTTCCCCTGAACTTATTTTTTGCACTTATAACAGATATCTTAACTCGTGGATTTTTTTAGTGCTGGTACATGAGGAGATCTGACGTGCATAATCTATGAGACAATTACTGACCTGTAGAGCTTGTAGATGTGGAAGATGATGGCGCTCAGGTAGAAGAGAAGTACTATAATGGCCGGAAGTAGAAAGGTGATGAGAAGAGGCATCAGCAGCCAGGAGAGCCATAGCGAATAGTCGATATCCACATAGTCGACTGCAAACAAGCGAGATTATCGAATCAAAAATACATACAAGAATGGCAGAGACGCACGGCCGTTCCGCTACTCAATCTGGTTTCCCAAAAGGTAAAATGAGGAAGTTCAGAGGTTTGATTATTTTTTTTATTTTTAATAGATTACACGGGCAAACAAAATGAAAAAAAAATTGGTGCCAGAAATTTAACAACTGATTTTAAATGTTTTTAATGTGCTGATTTCAAAAACGCCCCCAGACGTATTCTATCACATCTAGTTTTTGAGATACTGGTTAATAATATTGATAATAATAATATTCGTCTGATTTATATAGCGCCATTTTTGTAAAAAATCACCTTAAGGGCGCTTTACAATTGTATATCTAAACTTACATTCTAACTAAACTTAAGTGATATAATATATTTACAGATTTAAAATTAAGGGTATGATAGATAGGGATTTTAGTTGGGATCTGAAGTGACTGGGACTGCCGATGATTCGTAAGTTTGAAGGCAATTAGTTCCAGGCAGAGGGGCCGGCGGCGGCAAAAGCGCGATCTCCAAATCTAGTGTTTGGGGAACGCCGGATTTCGACAAGTGTTCCTCTTCCTGAATGCTGGTTAATTGATGTTAGTTCTGATGCTAGCTAAAGATAAAGTAATTGTTCATGTATCCTCACCGTATAATACTAAATTTGAATTTGAAATAGAAATACAAGCTCATATTATAAATGTTTGTCTTCATTCAAATTCAAATATAGAATCAGATAAATGTAATTGTTCTTTTATAGATGTTGTAAATAATCATACATATTTAGTATTTTTTATTGAATCGGCCATTCACTTCGTAACACTTCATTATACATTATTATGAAAATAAAACTTTGTTATCAGTGTTACACAATTTTATTATTTTACAAGAACACAACTATAGTTTCGGAAGAGCACTCCTCCCATCGACGGGTGATATAAAACTAATAAAATAAACACAGAATATTGTTCACAATGTCATAGTATCTAAACAAAAAATAAACAAATTAATCAGTGAAACTTAGAGCAGGGGTTTTTTTTCAGGATGCTAACACCTTAGATATGTTTTTAATGTATTTTAAAAAAAATATTTATGTTCAATATATGTTAAAGGCAATTTATGCCGTTTATGTAAAATAAATAAATAACAAAAATTATAAAATTGCATAACTATAACAATAGTAACAAGTAGGTAAATACACATAAGCAATCAAAAATATTAACGAAATAAATACATAAATATGTACGAAAAAACAAAAAAGGAAAAACATTTTGAATATAAAGAAATGTTTCAGAATAATATTGCGAGAGAAAAAAATAAATCAGACTCGTTTTATAACTGTCAAGTCCAGAACCAAATAGAAATGCCTGGTCCTCATACTAATTGGCATATCTGTGGAGCCTAGGGATAGGCGAGTGCATGTGATAGTCGGTCATAGAACTTGCAGAACAAAAAGGAGGTCTGCGGCGGGTATGTCGACCAGGTACACGGAAACACACCAACTCCGTCAATCAATGAATTGATCACTTTACAAAGTAAGATTAGGTCAGTTAGGATTCTTCTATCAGAAAGTCTTAAAAGATTTGCAGAAGATAACAATTGATTGTAATTAAATAAAGCAGCTGCAATATGAAGTTTAAAATTAATATATTTTAGAAATTTCTTCTGGACGCATGTGTTGAACATTTGCGACAGTGGACAGTTGTGAAGAGGAAATGCATTAAGTTTGGTGTACTAATGGTTTAGGGAGAACCGCGAAATCATCATGACGATTGCTTTTTCTGTCTCGTTAATATCAAAGGCATAAATATAAACAAAAGACACAAATGGACTACTGTTGGACCCTTCAGCGAAACTACCCTACTAAACTCTATGCTAGAAAGTCATATAAAAGGAAAAAAATAAGTGATAAGTGACTAATGCATGTAAATTTTGTAATAAATACTTAAATTCATGTGTTTTTTTAATCTGGCAATAGTAATAATTATAACCTGAAATAAATATAAGTTGAAAAAAAAACGTAGCATATCTCAAAAAATAGATCTGATAGACAAAATCTGAGGGCTATTTTGGGTTCTGCACCCAAAAATTAACCAGGAACAGTTGAAAAATCGCGGGCACCAAAATGTCTGTGGGCCTGTGTTATTAATATATACCAGACCCCGAGCATCTGGGCACATATGAAGTTGCTTAGATTGAGATGGGCCGGACATGTACAGCGAATGCCTGACTCGCGCGTCCCTAGAAGATCAATGAGCGGACACGCGGGTGGAAGGAGATCAGTGGGAAGACCCTGGCTGAGACGGGAGGATGAAGTGAGAAAGGATGCAGCGCAGCTTCTACGGGTGGCAAATTGGAAGACGGCGCACTATGGACAATAAAGGTCGACAATAGACCTCGTCCCAACTCACCCTAGGACTTTTAGTACCATGGAATTGGGTTTTATGTCTCAAGTAATGTGTAGTAAAGTGTAGTAAAAGTAAATAGAAGTAAATAGTATCTTGAAATAATTGTTAATAAACTAAGATATTTAACCTATGTTTTCAAAAGACTAAGTATTTACGCCCAGCTAAATACGATTAAAATGGTATATTATGCACTTGTACAGTCATCGCTTTCTTATGGAATAATTGGATGGGGGGAACTTACAACAATCATATTCACAAAAATCGCACTTTTCCCTCTTTCCAATTGTTCCAAGAAGGTAAAGTTTTAGATTTAAGACAAATATATTGTTTTCAATGTTTAAAATATATATTTAAGAACCAAAATGTATTTACAAGTAATTCAGATAGATCATGTCAAAGAAGAAATCGTGTGTTAGAAATACCACATTGTAAAACGAGGCTCCCACAGAGACATGCATATTTTATAGGCCCAAAAATGTTTAATTCTTTTTTTACTGATAATATTTCATTGATTCCAAACTTTCAAAATTTAAAAAAAAAAGAAAACTTAACTTACAGAATATGCATTATTCAGTTCGAAGAAAAATATCAGCACGGTCGCCTTGATTGTACTTAAAAAATTAGTATTGTCAGCACGAATAACACATTTGGCAAATAGGTACCGAAATTGTTTACTTTATAAAATATCACCTAATTTATTGTTTACAAATAAATATTGATTACGTATTGAAATTATGCTCTTTATACGCATCATCACAATATTTTTCAAATCATAATAAGTAAACAAAGTAATGTTAAATGAAATAAAAATGTTTATCGTTTAGTTTTTTTTTTGTAGTTTGATAGAGTTGACAGAGATAGATTATGGAAAGTGTTATTCCGAATGGCGTGAACGTCAATCTGACACGGGCTATTGCTTCTCTGTATAAGGACAACACAGCACGTGTTAGGGTAAATGGACCATAAACATCGTGGTTTGACCATAATGTATTCTTCATTATTTTTAATGCTCACTTTCGTCTTCCTGACATTCGATTTTGAAGGCTTGTAATAAAATAATGAAATATATGTAACGTAAAAGCAAACACAATCTCTTTGTAGAGAAGAAAATTTTCTTGCGAATGACGTATACGCGTAGAATTAAGAACAGTCCAGAAACCGCATACGCGCATCAAACTGAAGGCGACTAAACTATTCATAAACTAGTAGTTTTACGTTTTGACCAGTTCCTTTTTAAACTTCGCTCAGTACGCAACTCCCGATTTTAATTCAACTATGCCATATTGTGTCGTTTTAAAGTATAGAAATACTCCTGGGATAAAAAAGAAACAGGATGGGATCACATTGTATGTGTTAGTAGCACATTCACATATCATATTACTTAGGAATTTAATTATTTTGCCATCTGTCAAATAAAACAAAATGGACATTTTGTTTGTGTTGCCAGGGTAGTAAAATTGTTAACGCTACTTTGCTCATCTAATGAGAAAACTAATGAAAATTAGACCTCTCGGATTAAACAACGCCGTGGTGGACATTTGGCCGACATTATCTTTAAGCCATCATAAATTATTTAACATGACATAAAAATATCCGTTTAATGTAAAATAAAATTTGTTTTATTTTTTAATTTTAAAGTTCATTAATTAAATTACTCTTTTTAAATGACCCTTTACTTATCTACTCTGTTGTGTCAATGTTTCCACGTGGACGATAACATTTTAGAGAAATTAAAAATAGCTCTGTTTTTTAAATTTAATTAAGTAACATTTGTGTTATAATTATATTTTAAGCGATCTGCCAACATTACGCGGCGACTTCACGCACGCGCGCGGCGAAAGTGGGGCAAAGTGTATGTAGATCTGTTGGTTTCCCAAATAAAATTAATTATTTTAAAATTAAATAATCTTGCAGTTAGAAATAATAATGCATATTTAGTGTTTTAGTGATAAAAGATAAAACATTAATAATATTTAATTACTTATAACATCATTTTTAACTAGATATTTAGTTCCGCTGTCTGGTTCAATGTTTATAAAATGATAAAAATCACTTATGCGCCATACATCAAACATGCTATATAATTATAAAAGTACTTTTTATTGAAAACAACACATGTTTATTTTTTTTTAAATTGAGATATATTTGTTAGTGACCGGACGAAGGGATGTGTCAGATTACGCTCGGCGGTACTCGGGTGCATCTTATGACTCGTGACACGGCCGCGAGACCGGTGGAATTTAGTATATAGTTTTTATATTTTTGTTATTCCTTTATGGTTTATTTATTTATTTATTTATGTATTTCACAGTTTTAAAATGTACCGAGTTTCTTTGTTTCAGGTCCCGACTAGCTAGGAAATTCCTGTGTTTAGTTAGGAAGGACCTTATTTTTTACACGTGTTTTTTTTATTTATTTCATTAAAAGATGCTAAATAAATTTAAAAAATAATAATGACATTAGAAAAAATCAATATAAATAAAATTAGAAAACATGCAAGTAATAATAATAAAAATTGAATCATAAAAATTACTACTACTACTACTACCATCACGCCATTTCCCCGTAGGGGTAGGCAGAGAGAATGGAACGCCACACACGTCTATCCTGGCATACACTCCTAGCCTCTTCCACATTCATACATCTTGTCATACATGCCCTTCGGTTCTGTCTGCTTTTGACATGACCAGACTTAAGATTTTGGTTTATCTGATCATGCCACGTCTTCCTTGGTCGTCCTCGTCTAACGTTGCCGTTCATTTTTGCCATATATACTTGTTTTACCATTCTCTCGTCGTCCATTCGTTCTACGTGACCAAACCATCTCAGAGACCCTTTCTTAATCTTATCAATTATACTTGTCTCAGATTTACACTCTCGCCTGATTTCATCATTCGTAACCCTGTCATACATTGATTTCCCACACATTCGTCTAAGAGATCGCATTTCAACCGCGTTCACTCGGCTTTCATCCTTCCTCTGCCAGTTCCATGTTTCACTTCCATACATAAGTGTTGGGACTAAAACTCCGTTGTGCACTGCCAGTTTAGCTTCGATTGACATATTTTTATTAGAAATTACTGTGCTTAGTGCTCCGTTCATTTTGTTGCCCGCATTCACTCTTCTTTCAACATCTTTTTCTACTCTTCCATCTCTTGAAAACATGCTTCCCAGGTACACAAATTCTTCTACTTGCTCGAGACATTCGTTGTTTACATTTATTATGCAGTCAGTAACCTCACTATCCCTTTCAAATACCATCACTTTTGACTTAAAAATAAATTAGAAAATATGCCATTAATAGTAAAGAAATTAGACATAATTATTAGAAATTAGAAAACATACCGATAATAATAAAAATTGAAGCATAAATACGCATTATAAAATATAACATAAGTAATAAAGAAATTAAACAAAAATACAAATTGGAAAACATACCGATAATAATAAAAATTGAAGCATGAATATCAATTTGAAAATATATCGTTAAAAATTAGAAATTGAAGAACAAAAATAAATTACAGAATATACCATTTATAATTAGAAAATTAAAGATACGTGTTAATACTAGTATAAATAAGAAAAATAAAACATATGTAAATGAATAAACATAAAAACTAAAAATAAAATATACATAAAACAATTAGGAGATATTTGGCAATTGAAAGCAACACAATTATTAGTCATAAAAATAATTACAGGATATAAAAAGGTCTACCCCTTATCCACTTGCTCACCTTCTTCTTATAAACATTGTAACTGACAGACGCCTTTATGTCCGGGCCCAACATGTTAAAAAACCTAGGGCCCAATACTGCAAAATGCCTCTGAAAAAAGGCAGTTCTACTTAGAGGCACCCTAAAGTTTATGCTCATTGCATATCTTGTTTTAATATTTTGTTGAGTTCTTTTTTTATTGAAGACCAGAAATTTGTAAGGACTTCCCTAACATAAAGTTGTCTGACAGTTAGTAAAATTGTTATTTCAAATAGAGTATGAGAGTCAATGAGTTTAAGTTCTTATAACGTGTATTGAAAAACTATTATATACACGGTGTTTCAGGGCCAGACCGCGAAACTTCAGCGGAACATTCCTCATGGTAAGCATTAAAAAAAATCCTAATAAAAAAGTCCAAAAAGTAAATTAAAAAAAAAAAAAAAAATTACGATCTTAAAATGGAGTCAATCTTTAATTTCTCGGACTAGCATCGCTTCCGCAAACCCCTACCCCTCCCCCAGAAAAAAAATTGCGATAAAAACGTATTTGACCAACAAGCGATACGCACCAGACGCAGACGAGTGAAGCGGCTGGGTAGGATAGGGGTAGAGGTTTGTGGAGGTACTGCTTGTCTGAGAAATAAAAGATTTATTACATTTTGAATTTCCAATTTATAAATATTTTTTTAATGACTTTTTTGAAATGAAAATTGGGATTATTTTAAAAGCTTACCACGAGGAATGTTCCTGTGAAGTTTCGCGGTCTGGCCCTGAAAGACCGTGTATATTTTACTTGCTTTTACCTGCGGCTTCGCTCACGTAGTATAAGGAAGACATTATTTAGGTAATTAATTAGTTGTGTCGTTTTTCCATAAGAGTTTTTGTTTATCAATCGACATCTTTCGTGTTACTGAAAGAAAGTTCCGAGAGGATACCTTCTTTTTGCTCTAATTACTGGGTATTTTCATTTTACCATTTTATCACATTTAAATTGTATTTAAAAAATTTTTTTCGTGTTTTTTCAATTTAATTCATTTACTTAAATATAACGTTTGTTTGTCCGTCACATCTCCGAAACGGCGAGTCGTAGCGGCCTGAAATTTGGACACGTCATTTTAGATACGATTTCAAAGTTAACATTGCTATTTTCGAGTAAAATTTGAATCGATTCGATAAAAACTCAAACTTTATATGGATGCCAAGTGCGGCCCTGAAATATTGCCCACAATCAACTGTCACTATCAACAGTAGAGAAAAAATAGTATCTGAAGTAAATATGTTGATATAAGGAAAGTTTTTAAGCAACATAATACACGTGTCGGGACAATAAATGCCAAAAATCAATGTAACCACAGTCGATTTTTATTTATTATAACGTAAATATCCAAGTTATTTACAAACAAAGCCAAGCACAGCTACAAAAGCATCCGATCGAACCGTTATGATTATGTTGTCAAATAAAACAAAATGGCCACCAATTGGTTGCTAGCCAACAAATCAACATCGCTTGCGTTCAATGAAACATAGTGTTAGGGCTTCTCTCTAGGTTACGCATTATTACTCTGAGGTATCCACCCTAGGGTTTATTTTAATACGCTTTTAAAATAAATAAATAATACAATAAAAAAGCAGTTACCAAGCCGAAAATAAACAGATTTATTTCCAAAGAGATTAACACAATGTACTCTCAAACAAAAATACAGATAACCTTACAACGCACATACTATGCGATTCGATATGGAGCCGATAACACAGCGTAACACAAACGGATCAAATGCATTTTAATTTGTTTACTAAACTCACCGTTTTTTTTTTAAACTTTTAAATTCTCTTTCCCATTCCATACAAACAAAAACAAACAAACAAACCATCACGCCGTTTCCCCGCAGAGAGGATAGAACGCCATATCCATAGTCTATATAAAATATTTAAGGTTCGCGCAGTAGACACTCTTTATAAAATAAATTGTATTATACAAATTTATAAAGAAGAAAAAATAAAAGAATTTGAGTTGAATAAGTCACTCAGATACCAACATAATATTAAAATTCCTAAATTTCACACTAGTTACGGTCAAAATAGCTTTGTCTTCAAAGATGTAAAAAATCATAATAATCCCAATGAACTAAAAACTATTAAAAATAATATATCAATAAATAAATTTAAAGTAAATCTAAAGAAAATTTTTGAACACGTGTAAAAACTACATTAAATTTTAATTAGTATGAATGTATTATTGTTTTATGATTTTCTTTATATATCCTATGTTTTTATTTTGTTTCTCATGTACTCGTATATTTAAAATTATATAAACTCTTATGAATAAACAACTACAACAGTGTAAGTCACTCTCCAAGCACAAGAGTTAGTCTCTTTTTTTGGAGAGTTACAGTGATAACATTTACTAAACGTATAAAAGTAGATCCGTATAGATATTTGAAAAAGCATGTACCTTTTATGAAATTTATTAATAAAAAAATAATAAAAAAATAAAAAAATATCACTGTGTCTTTGCATACAGACCTTGCTTCCTCTACATTTATACATCTTCTCATGCACGCACGCCGATCATTCCTACTCTTGACATGTCCATCTTCAAGTATTTGATGGACTTGATCGCGCCATGTCTTTCTCGTTCTTCCTCGTTTTCTGCATCCATCTATATTCGCATCGTAGATCCTTTTAGCCGTTATTGCGCTGTCCATTCGCTCTACATGTCCAAACCAACACAGCACCCTTTCTTGATTCTGTCGATAATGCATGTCTCAGCCTTACAGTTCACGGATCTCGACATTTGTGCACCTATCATACACCGTTTTACCACACATTTGCCTGAGGGATCGCATTTCGACAGCATTAAACCTACTATCATCATCATTTTTCCAATTCCATACTTCGCTCCAATACATTAGAGTTGGCACTAGAACTCCATTGTGAACTGCTAGTTTAGCCTCCTGAGATAATCATTTGTTTGCCGAAGTAGATTTCAGTGCACTGTTCGCCTTGTTCCCGGCACTCACCCTCCTTTCCATCCCCAGTAAACATACTTCCCAGATACACAAATTCTTCTACCTGATTCAGAATATCTCCATTAACACTGATCTCACATTTAGTTCTTTTTTAATTTACTAATAAAATAAAATAAGCGTAGAGTTTGACATTTGCAAAAATAATTCTTTATTTGAAAAATTATTATTTCACGTTTTGGAATTCAACCACAAAGAAGTACCAAGGTACCTACCTATGTAATTAAATCCAATATTTGAATATTAAAAATGTTTAGTTTTGGAATTCAATCATAAACAAGTACTTAGGTACCTACATATCAATGAAAAGTATTTTTCCTTTTATCCGTTTTATTATTATAAATACATGGACATATTGAATCTTACAATTTTATACAAAAATTAAAAGCAAAGATTAACAAAAATAAATATAAATATATAAAAAAATAATACTATACTATGAAGAGAGGAGAGGGGATGGGAAGAAAAGAAGAAGGATAAAGGAACAATTCAAATATTTAGACAGTGACATTTCAATCTTGACTTAAATGTAAATAAAGAAGGGGCGTCTCTAACATTAGTGGGTAGATTATTCCACAATCGAGCGGCTACTACTGTGAAAGAGGAGGCAAAAAAAATAGAGCGTTAATTAAATTAGAGATTAATTAACACATATTCCTGTATTTTCTCCACGGATTATGGTACTAGAGTAGTGATTTTTGCACGATTTTGATTTGAGCACGATGAGGCCTCTTAGCCAATCACGCGTGGAGATAAAACAAAAAAACAAACCCTTATTACGAATATATAAATAGCTTTAAAGAGTCCAAAATAAATAACGTGTGTAATTAATTACGAAAAAAATGTGTGTTCAACCAGCTAATAGCAGGCAAGCTAAAGTTTGGGTAGGACAACGTCTGTCGGGTCCGCTTGCATCAATATAAAAACGCATATTGTAAACACTTCTTAAACCTAAACAATCCAGCGTCAAAAATGTCGAACTCTGCATCTTTAATGGTGTTGTACAATCTGCACATTCTTGATACTGGATTGAAGAAGGACACATTCTTAAAAAAGTCTATGTATAATGTTTTTGGGTTCCTTAAGGTATGACCATTGGGAACACTAATTTTTACGTTACTCAAACATCTTGAACTTTCAAATTTACCATTAAAAATCTTGTATAAATACAACAAGTCATGTACCTTTTTTCTAGTTTCTAACGTTTTGAAATAAAAGTCTTGAGGTTACCTTTCGTAACTATTTAGTGTGGAACTCAATTGACATTTCTGTGATAAAAGTCTAAGAATTTTTTTTGAGAGTTGCTGAGATACATATTTGCGAAAAACTTTGAAAAAAGAATTGTGAGATTTCTAATTATGCTTCACCGACTCAACGGAGAACGCTAAGTTTGCGGTGTCAAGTAGTATAATTGAAATCTGTTTTTGCAAGATTTAGAGATGGTTTTGAATTACGCTAATATTTAGGGTAGGTGGGTTATTATGTTTGTTTTGGCAACAAAAACTAATTTTCCGTTTTTGGTGGACATTTCTAAGTTAGCTTCTAATACCCTAATTTATTTTGTCTTAAAATAAAAGTTTTTTGGCTAATCTATTTAGTTATAGAGATGTTAAACTTACTTTGTTTGTTCTGAATATGTGCTTTTAAAAAAAATGGTGATGTTATTTAAGTCTCGAATTGAATTGTGGGAATGTAATTCATAAGTTTTATACTAATGTAAAATACTTGATATTATTTTTATTTATATTTATTTTCTTTTATTTAGGAAACATACAGTACAGTTACATTTTTTTTATTTTACACAGTTAGACTTAACTCTAATGGACCAGTGAAGTTTCCATATTATAAAGTAATTATATGTAATATATAATGATATCTTATTTCTTTGCATTTTTTGTTTATATGCTTACTGTTTTTTCTTGCATACCTTTGTTATTATTGTTTTTTTTTACTTCGTAAAACTTTTTATTATATCCTTTTTAACTAATTTCACAATTTTTTTCTGTATATTCTGTGTTTATTATTTAGTATGTTAGCATGTATTTCATTTTTATTTTTTGTAAATGCCTTTTGGGCGTTAATGAACAAAATAAATAAATAAATATGTATGGTGAAATGAAAGTACAAAAAAGAGAAGGAGAAAAAAAAACATAAATGGAAGTTGTTTAAAAATTAAAATTTAAGAAAAAACAGTTATTTTAAAGTTTGTAGTTAGTAGTTAGTTTTTACAAATGGAAATAATATTAAAAACGAAGAAAATTTGTAAAAGTAATTAAAAGTTAAGAATTAAAATAAATAATGAAAAACATGCTTAGATGTAAAAATTAAATAAAATAGTAATAACATTTTTAAAAAAGGAAAAACATAAATACACACATACTTATTTTAAGGGATTCAAAGAAACGATGAGAAGAATCTTTAAGTGAAATATAAGACAATAAATTTAAGTCAATTTAAAAAACATCTTCAAAATTAATTGCACATTATATGATTTATAAATAAATATATACATATATGAAGAAAAAAATATTTAAACTTAAGATTCATAAAGACGTGTGTTAAAAAAATATAGTAACATATGTTGTAACTTTATATTTCATTAAATAAAATAATAAATATATATATATATATAGACACTGATTGAGAAGTGCCGTGAGTTCAATGGGCCAATTTTACTGTGTTTTATTGACTACACAAAGGCCTTTGACTGCGTATGTTGGCAACGTATGTTTGAGATCATGCTAGAGATGGGTGTGCCACAGCATCTCATATTACTGGTGAAAATTTTATATATGGATGGGTCAACAAGGGTAAGGATGGAGAATGAATAGGACATTTATGGGGTAGCTGAGATACTAGAGTGTTTATGTTGAATGACGTTAGTAGGCGCTTTTCAGGGGCGATTTTGAGGTGTTAAGAAATTGAACAGTGCTAATTAGTAACGAGCGTCCGAATGATTCCGAACGGGAAAAGTATTTACGAATGATATCGAAGCATTCATGACGGATAACGAGTTGGATAATAACGAATATGCTGGCGGCTCATTTGATAATAGCGAGATATAAGTGGACTGTATTTTTTAAAACTTTCAATCAATTAATGCAATGCAATCGGCAACGGCGGCGGCCATGGCTTCAACCACACCAGTGTCGATTATCGTTCACAAATTTGACAAGGAAAGATAGACTAAAGCTAGGGTTTCCTAGGACAGCGGTGCCCGTATCTTAACGGCCGTAGTGAACGGTGATGCGGTAGGCAGCCGTCGTAGCGGTGACTAGAGAGTGGTTTTATTTTTTAACGGTGTTATCAACACTATTTTTATAGGAAACCACTTTCTAGTCACCGTTACGACGGCTGTCAACCGCATCACCGTTCACTACGGCCGTTAAAATACGGGCACCGCTGTCCTAGGAAACCCTAGCTTAATAGTCCTTAAAATTTAGCTTGATTAAAATGACAGCTGTCAAACGCATGTCAATAGTGATGGTAAATTAATGATCACTGATCATGTACCGATCAAATCGATTTTATCAGTTTTTTCATGCAAACATGAAACTCTGTTTCCTAAAATTGATATAAAACGCAAAAACCAGACTATTATAGTGTGTTGAATACAATTATTCGACAAAAAATAAGACCTAAATACGTTTTTCGTGAACATTAATCAAACGAATTATTTTTTTAATCGATCAAATTACATTGATCAATTTGTCCCATCTCTAACGTTTTTGCAAAATGATGTAACCTTGCAAGAACGTCGTTAGTAATTAGGTTTATTTTAGTTTTTTTTGTTTGTTTTAAAGCTGATTTGAGATATTTATGTCAAGCATTGTATTAAAAAAATAAATTAACATACCAAATACGAATGATTTTTCGCGTGTCAATATAAATCACTCCTTAGACGTTACTACAAAGTTATGTCGTCAGTTTTTCTGACAACTGTCTTTCTAATCATGCTATATTTGAAGGACTATAGGATGGGATAGCCAGTAACCTGCTCCTGGGCCCCGATTACAATGGAAAGTTAACAGAATTATCTTCGACTGTCTATAAAAAAAAAAACGATATTTGTGTACGAAAATGAGTATATTTGCATGAACTTTTAAAGTATCTTCGTTGGTAACCTATAATGAGGAAGTTCAGTGTCTTTTTTTCTTTTTTATTTGTTAATAGAATATTAAACTAAGACAAACTTTTTATTTTATATATCGTATTATCAGCGATATGATTTTTTAAAGTTTTGTATTTCTGAAATAACTCTGCGTGTGACATCAGAGGTTGTTCTATGACAGTTCTTCCGATTAGTTCGTTTACGGTGGCCAAACCGGATATCCTTCAAAGCTCTCATATCATTAGATGGTTCATATGAACCAGTGACGTCATTCAAAGTAGTGCGTTTTTATTTAAATAATTTTTTTTTCATACATTTGAAAGAAATTTTACCTTACAATTTAGTGTTCGGATTTTTATCGCGCGCAAGAAAACATTTTTTGTATCCAATATCCCGTAGGGCTGAAGTTCCTCATCGAACATGTTTAGATGAAAAAATGTATGCATATTCTGCTTTTCATACAGAAAACATAATTTTGCTTTGTAGATAAAATTGAAGATAAATGATAACTTCTCATTGTAATCGGGGCCCAGGGATAGTTATATAAAAACTACGAAGTTGAAAAGTTCGAAAGTTATAAAGGTCTTCTATCGAGCACTTGAAGTACCTATTAGTTATCCATTATAATAATAATAATTAATCGTTGATTGTCTAATATGTTTGTCTCTCATTTGTTCAAAAAATCCTTCAATTAATTATTTAAAAAAAATATATTTTAGGATGTTTTTTTAATTTTTATTTTTTTATTTATATATTGTACATTTATTTATTTCACGGACTTATGCAGTCCATTCTAAAAATGGTAAATACAATTTCTTATAATAAATACAAGCACTAATAAAATACAATTAAATAAAATTAAAGCTAGAATTAAAAAAATAAAAATTACTACCTCAAGACAAGATCCGGTCTATCTTAGTGAATTTACTAATATGTTCACGGTTAAAACACTAAATTGCTCACTTGTTCGTCCTCTTTTAGAATATGCATCCGTGATCTGCTCTCCCTTATATGTAGGCCGGATGAATCATATCGAATCGGTGCAACATCGTTTGATAAGAAAAGTAGCATGGATGATTGGCCTCGAAAGGGGAGACTACACTTACGGAGAAATGGAGTCAATGCTAAAAATCTAAAGTCTACAAAAACGTAGAAATAACATTGACTCCATATTTATGTTTAATTTACTGAAAGGCTTAATTGATGTACCATCGTTACTGGAACAAGTGGCATTCGATGTTGCAATCCGCCGGTTGCGAAATAATAATGTGCTGTTCCTCGATCAACACAGCACAAACTATGGCTTGCATGCACTAATGTCCCGATTGTGTCGTATTGTTGACTAGAGACATATTATGCTATTATCTATACATTGTTATTTGGCCATTTTACTGGAATGAAAAAAACATATTTATACATTGACGCATGCGCGTGTAGTGGTGAAACTGTAAATATTAAAAATAAGCCCGAATTTTTGTGTGGTAATGGTGGCATTATTTTGAATTACATTCCGCCTTTGTCGTATTGTTAACTCAAGACAAGATCTGGACTTTTTTGGTTTAAGTTTACAACGATTTAAACGAGCACTAAATAAATAGTCCAGATCTTGTCTCGATGTCCCTTACGTTTGTCAATGCTTCTTTTCTTTTTTTTTAAATGTTTTAAACTATTCTTTTATTGTAATATCTAAACCTTATGTATACATGGACAATGTCCGTTAATAAATAAATAAATTGCTTACAGTATCGATAAAATGAGGCCCGGAGGGCCAATCAAATGAAGCCCTCCGGCCTAGTTAGAAATAATCATGATATGTTACTTACGATAAAATAAAGATGTATAAAATAGCGCAGAACCGAGCGCCAATCTGCTCCAGTCCAATGAAAAAGTCGACCTAATGTCACTCATTTTTAAAATACGATTTTAACGGTCAAACATCAAAGAAATTGCCGGCAAAATATTTTGAAAAAAACACAAGCCCGAATGAAGGTTAAAAAATCATTAAAAAAGGAGGCAAAATGCACTTATTTAATCATTGGAACGCGCCGAAAACCGATTCAAAGAGTGCTGTAATTATTTTTTCTCTGTGGTGGAAATTTCCGCGTAGGTACTTTTTATGTTTTTAAAAATGGAAGTGCTGACTGGAGTACCAATGTCCTCTTCTTACGAAGTGCACTGCTGACTGTAAAAAGCAGCTAAAGCTAAACATAACACCTACATTAATATTACTAGTCCAAATAATTAAACAGTATCATCAATATTGTATAGTCCGTCCGTCGGAGATAGCGGCTATCGCACAGTGAGAAAGTTCTGTTATTTTATATTTTATATTTTTATTAAGTTTTGTACTATTTACCCGAGTCAAAAAAAGCATAATTAATTTTCGTGTTATTTTAATGTAACTGTAATTTTTAAATCAACAGATTACAACAGGGATGGAGAATACCTCAATATTTTTATATCAATATTTTTATATATAATTTAATATATTTTATATCAATATTTTTATAATTATTACATTAATTTTAAAGTCATACCCTTACAAATGTTTCTAAATAATGGAAGGTTTTTCCCCAATATAACCAAAATATTCCTCTAATATACTCAGTATACCCTAATTGAATTTTAATTACTCTACTTATTTTGGCTTGTATAGAAATCCACAAACATAAAATAGCAATTATTTTTAGTATATAAGGAAACTTTGTAAATATTTAAGTTAGTTTGTTTGAAAATGTCCTAACAAGACGAAACGCGTCACAATATACCCTTTGAATATTTTATAAAAAATAAAGTAGAATTACAATCCAATAAACTTGTTTTATTTTGGATACATTACCAAATTAAATATGGAATTCTACCAATTATCTGCATACACAATAAATGGAGAATACCTTCAATAAGGGATATGGAAGTCTTGGCATTTACAGGGCTTATGACCTGTCATTGGCTGATTTAAGTGGCCACTTTACACACTGTGTAACATTCACCATTTTGCCTATGTTTGAATATCCATATTTCTTCAATTCTTCCATTTAATTCAAAGTAGTAATTTATCGAAATGCGATCCCTCGGGCGAATGTGTGGTAAAACGATGTATGATAGGTGCACAAATGTCGAGATCCGTGAACCATGTAAGGCTGAGACTTGCATTTTCGACGGAATCAAGGAAGGTGTGCTGCGTTGGTTTGGACATGTTGTAGAGTGAATGGACAGCGAAAGAACGGCTAAAAGGATCTACGATGAGAATTTTGATGGATGCAAAAAACGAGGAAGAACGAGAAAGACATGGCACGATTAAGTCCATCAAATACTTGAAGATGGACATGTCAAGAGTAGGAATAATCGGCGTGCGTGAATGAGAAGATTTATGAATGCAGAGGAAGTCGATGTCCAGGGATCTCGGGGTGCTGTTTGACGCTAATAAGTTAGTTATCATTTAATCTACATATAATATCATTATGCAGTAACTCCAAACTAGAAATGCCAAGATTTTTTCAAACATTCAGGTTCGGAAAACATTGTATAACTCCTTGGTAAGAAGACGCTTGGAATTTAGTTCCATCATTTGGTCGCCAAATGAAACCACATATTCCTTAATTTAATAATAATAAATAAAAAAGACGAGTTCTTTCTGTTATAATAAATGTCAAACAGTGCAATTCGGTTAAGCTTAGACTACACTCAGTCTGCGTTATCTACGTGTAAAAGCACTACACTTGAATGACGTGATATTATCCAATGGACAGACTATATGCACTATCATTAAGAGGGTCACTTGAAAAGATAAACCTACAATCATTTTTTATTTTAATATGTATTATGAAATAGCGATTAGGTGCCCGAAAACGTAGATACGCGACAGGAGGAGAGGAATCAATGGGTACATAGAGGAGTGTGCGGTGCAACGTGCAAGTTCATGATAATAACATGTAGTGAAAAGCTGGAAATAACAAGCTAACGCTGCTGAAAGTATCCATCTATCTAATAAAATAGTTCAAATTCCAGCGAAACCAGGGTGGAAAGTACCCCTTGGCAAATAAGGATGACTGGCGCAGACTTGTCGAAATTAAGGATGCAAGTTTCCTGAAATCTGTCAATAATAAAAAGAAAGGCAACCCATTCTGCCGAAATTGAGGGTGGATTTTTCCTAAATTTTCGATAATGAAGATAAAGGTTACCTACTCTGTCAAAATAAGGAATGCTATTTCCTAAATTTTGTTGATAGTAAAGAGATAGGCAATCTATTCGGTAAACATAAAGGATAAAAATTTCCTGAATTCTGTCAATAAAGAGAAAGGCAACCTAATCTGCCGAAATTGAGGGTGGATGTTTCCTAAATTCTCGATAATGAAGAAAAGGGTAACCTAGTCGAAATAAGTCATGAAAGTCTCCTAGTCTCCTCCTTGTTGATAGATAACAACAATCCACAGACCAACTTCGAAATGCACTCACCTATACCCAGTACCCAGGATACACAGGTATGGAAATGAATTAGAACAAATATACGATATTTTCAATACAAATTCTGTTCATGAATTAAAACGAATTCTCACTCGTTATTTATTAGAAAAAAAAATGGATTTATTTTTTAATCTAATATAAATTTAACTTTGTGTCCTGGAAAACGTGATTTTTTATTTTTGTATTTAACATGTAAGACATAATTTAAATTGTAGATTGGTGGATTTATTGCCAAATGGCAACGTCTTCCAACCAACTGATGATGATGATTTCACTAAATAAAGTTATTATTTAGTTAATTTAAGTTTTTTTTTTTTTCAATTTTATTTTATTGCTCAAAAAACTTATATTTTTTCGAATACTAATGTTGTATTATTTTTTTAAAATTATTATTATCTAAACATATTACAACAGAGATGAAGAACATTTTAGAGAAGGTAATATAGAAGTTTAGGCATCTGCAGGGCTTATGACCTGTCATTGGCTGGTTTAAGTGGCCACTTTACACATTGTGTAACATTCACCATTCTGCCCATATTTGAACCACCACCAACTCACCCGAATAAATAAAGGTTTCAGCTCTTTAACTTCACAAACATCAACAGACGAAAGAATTGAAGAAATGTAGATGTTCAAATATGGGCAGAATGGTGAATGTTACACAGTGTGTAAAGTGGCCACTTAAACCAGCCAATGACAGGTCATAAGCCCTGTAATTGCCTAGACTTCTATATTACCTTCTCTAAAATGTTCTTCATCTCTGTTGTAATATGTTAATGTTAACAGCTCCCCAGGGAGTTGAATCCAGTCCTTGTCTACAAAAATTTGGACAAACTCAAAATATTGTTTATTATTATCTAGTTAATCTTAACTTTACTGTGTTATATTTATATTTAGAACATAAGATTTTCTCATGGCTATTGTTATATTTTTATTTAGAGATGTTACGTTTCTTTTTTACTTTTTGTTTTTTGTAATGTATCTTCACTAAATTGTTTAGTTTTAATTATTCTATTATTTCATACTATGTACTACATGATTATTGTGCACTGCTGTGATTATTTCTGTAAATTTTTTTTTTTTTGTAAAAGGTTCTTTGAACCGTTGATGTACAAATAAATAAAAAAATGTCGATCATAAAGAGAAAAACCTACTCTGTCAAAATTAATCCTTAAGGCATTAAAGTTTTCTAAATTCTCTCGAAAATAAAGAGAAATACAACCTGTTTGGTCGAAATTAAGGATGATGGTTTCACTCATACTTCCGAAATTAGGGATGATAATTTCACACATACTTCTGATAATAAGGAGTAAGATTATATCAAAATTGGGGATAAGAGTTCCCTAAATTATGTCGATAGTAAGGAAATGGATATCGTATTTCACTGAAATTAACGGTAAAGTACTCCAAATTTCGTCAATAGTAAAAAAAGGAAACCAATTCTGTCGAAATTAAAGATAAAAGTTTTCAAAACTCATATTTTGTACTTCTGGATTACTTTCTTTCAGCACAAAAATGTTAAGGCTACCAGATTACAGAGAGCTCCTTCGGGCAGCTTTTCTCGTTTGACAACGAGCAAATTTTCCGTGTATGTGGGCACCGCCAAGGAGACTTATGTCCCCAGATGCGGTGTGCGGTATGTGGCGGACAAGCTGTCGAGTCGAAAACACCCATGAGCTAATATTATCACACTTCACAGAGAGAGAATTCAAAATGATCACACACCATCTTAAAAACTGTCTAATTTTCTGTAATATTCTGGACTGATTTTATTTTCTGTGTTCAATTTGTGGTCACAATTTGAAATTTTAATATTTGTGTACTATGACCGAGTAAGGTGAGCTGACCCCATTTTGGAGAGCATTACTCAATGCAGAAACTGACGTAACGTGGAATCATTAGAAATGCAATTATTTAATTTGCTGACCGCAGGTAAATTAATTCATCGTAATATTATTTGAATGGCGACACGGGTTTTGCTGCATCGACTTATGAATATACAGTAAAACTCTAACTATCCAAAATAATGAGTGCCAGATGTTATCACACAAAAAAATTCTCAATCATGTCCGCCAAAGTTGATAGCTTTGAGAAGAAACCCGCCTTTTTTTATAATAATATCTATTTTTTAAATTTATTTATTTTATTTTTATTTATTAAGGAAATCATACAGTCTTTATATAAAACAAGTTACAAAAAAACAATTAAAAAAAGTAAGGCCAATTACAGATTTCACACTAATTTATTATGAATGCAGGAGGAAAGGGGAAAAATAATTAAATTCTAAAAAAGTAAAAATATGAATATTAAATAAAAAGTACGTAAAGGGAGAAGACATTGTTTAGCTTCAACTCCACTTTCCCCCCTCTCTCTCTGCTTCCATGAACATTAAAATTTCTTTGTAAAAATTCACAATCAACAATAATTTATTAGATGCAGGTAGTAGATGTATATATGAATAAGTATAAATTAAGAGTTGAAATCAAAAGTTACAATTAAAATCAAAAGTAAAAGTTAAAATTAAAATTAAAAGTTTAAATTAAAATTTAAAATTAAGAATTAAAATTAAAAAGTTTAAATTGAATGATAAAATTAAAAATCAAATAAAAAGTTAAAAGTCAAGCAGGAGATAAATTAAAAATGTTTTTAACAGATCTGATAAAAATATGGTATTTATAATGTAATATGTCAATGTCGCTAAAACTAATAATCTGTATTCTTCGAAGAGTGCTATTTTTCAAATAATTAGTCATTGAGTTAGGAATGCCGAAGAGTACAGATTGACGAGTTCTACGGACAGGGACTCGATATGAAATGCTTCTAACAATTTCTGGGCTATCAATTAGGTTATTAACAATTTTGTAGAGGAAGCTCATATCCAACATGGTACGCCGAGTTGCGAGATTTTGAACCTTGTGAAAATTAGCGGACTCAGTCCTACTTGAAAATGAAACATTATTTTTGAAATCTAATTGTCTAAGAATTTCCTGATGATGCTTGGCAATCCGGATTACTGGAGTTCGGATAAACGGAGTTCTACTGTCTTCCATACTAGCCCTTACCCGCGTCGCTCGCGCGGTATTACGGAGAAATAGGAAATTATCACATACTACGAATACCGATAAAAATATATGAAATGCATTTTTAAAAAATAATATGGATTTTGTGGGGAAATGTTTTCATACATAAATGTAAAAAATAAATTCAATGTAAATACGTTCGTAGAAAAACGCGACGTGTTTGCCTTGGTTGTTGTGACGTCAAGATTCGTGATATTGTTGTACACAAATTTCAATAGCAGGAACAAATAAACATGAATCGTGACGTATTAGGGGCGTGGCCAACTGAATCACCGTTTTTGCGGGAATTCAAAATTACAACTTTAAAAGTTTTTTTTATGCTACGAATTATTAGCAAAAAAAAAATTTTTTGCTGAACAGTATTTCATAGACCTTTATTACTTTTAAAATGTTTTTAAAAAGTAATATTTCTCTATTATTAGTCAATAAGTTTACTAGTTTTCTTGTAAGAGGAAACGCGGTCTGATTTTTATTTATTTACTAGCGGACCCGACAGACGTTGTCCTGCCCGAACATTGGCTTGCCTGCTATTTATTACCTTGTAAAAAGAAATTTCATTGATAAGTAGGTACCTAGGTACTTGTTCGTGATTAAATTCCAAAACTAAAAATTGTTAATATTCAAATAATATTGAATTTGAGTAGGTACCGAGGTACTTGTTTATGGTTGAATTCCAAAACATAAAATAAATATTTTTTCAAATATGGCATTCTTTTTGCAAACGTCAAACTTCGGTCTTCTCACCAACAGAGGGGTGTACTTAAATGGGAATACGATTTAAATTAATGTTTTGAATTTAATATTATTTTAGTATTACCAAAAATCCAATAAAAATAAATAAATGGATAGAAATTATAAGGAATTTAAGGAAATAATCTGATTGAGATCCACAAAAAACAAATGTTGTTTGTAAACATTCAAAAACAAACTTTTTTTATACACAAAAAAACAACATCTTTCCATTTTTTTGCAAATGCATTCTCTTCGAATGCAACCCTGGTAGATCGATGAATAAAACATTTAAGCTCCTAACTTATTTTTTACATTTTCGATTGAAGATTTTAACATCTACGAACACGCACAGCGCAAAGATCTATATTTCTATGAAAACCGCACGTAAATCGGTTAAGCCGTTTAGGAGTACGGTGACATCACACGTACAGAGGAATTATATATATAAAGAAGAAGAAGATACGCCCAATGGGCATTTACATTTATTAGCAGTACATTCAAGTGCAGCAGTGTGAAATAAGTACATAAATGAAGTTAAAAATAAGAATAACATAAGAAAGAATAAAATAAGTTATAATAAAGAAATGTACCCACATAGGTAGGTATATACACGGTTTTTCAGGGCCAGACCGCGAAACTTCAGAGGAACATTCTTCATGATAGGCTTTTAAAAAAGTCTTAATGAAATTTTTCCAAAAAGTCATTTTTATAATCTCAAAATGGAGTAAATCTTTAATTTCCCTTCCGCAAACCTTTACCCCTCCCCTACAAAAAAATTAGGTAAAAACGTATTTGACCAACGAAGCGATACGCACCAGACGCGGACAAGGGAAGCGGCTGGGTAGGAGAGGAGTAGGGGTTTGTGGAGAGACTGCTTGTCCGAGAAATAAATTATTTTTAAATTAATTTTTGGAAAAATTTCATTACGATTCTTTTAAAATCTTAATTTTTATACTTCTTCTTTTATCAGTTAGTTGATTGAAAACATGTCATAATAAAAATAAAATTATGTTTTTATTACAAAAGTGGTTAGTGGGCGGAACGTTTCTAAACTGATTTATTATTTCTGTAAAACATTCTTTAACTCAGTATTTTTGTCTCTCATTGAATACATTTTTGTTATTTTCTTAGGTTAACCTTTTCTTTTATTTTTTTCTTATTTTATTTACATTTTTTCGATCTTAATTTTAATAGGTACTCTTATTTTTTTTTTTTTTCAGTAGATATGAATTAAATTTTCGATTTACTTTGTTTTATTTTTTATCTTGTTTTGATTACATTTATGAGCACACTTTATTTATATATGTACATACATTTTTTACTATGTTAAAAATATATTCAAGTAAATGGCTATTCTTTAATTCTGATTGTATAATTTTTCTCTATTTTCTTACTTTTGAAAAAATATTTTTTAAACCACTTTATCTGGTTTTGTTGAGTTTTTTTTTCTTTCTTCTTAATCTTTCAAAGTATCAAAAACAAAGGAACATATGTTTATTATTTTATATGTATACAGTATTATGTATGTACTCTTTTATTTGATTATTAATTAAAACTAATGTCTGAGTACCCGATGACAAACTATTATTTAATAGTTTATCGGGACAAAATATGTTGTAATACTTTGTTTTCTTTTTACAATGTATTAATAATGTAATAATGTGTGTATTTAAAAAAATTAAACAATGTTTGAGTACGTCCAAATGTTTGCAGACAGGCTGGATTTTCTCCCTACGGAGTTATTAGATCTAAATTTGTTGCAACAGAGAGGGAAACAAATTTCAAGCAGGAAGGTTTCAGATCTTTTACTTCACAAAAGTCCACAGATGGAAGAGTTAAGGAAATGTGGATGTTTAACAATAGGCAGAATGATGAATGTTACACAGTGTGTAAAGTGGCCGCTTAAACCAGCCAAGGACAGGTCATAAGCCCTGTAAATGCCTAGACATCCATATTTAAAACTTAGAAGTACTTCATATTTTGAAAACATTACGTATTATATAACATATTTACAACTTTTTTTTTTTTACTAGGCATTCCGTCCTAAGAAGGATGATATCTACCAAGGGTAAATAAAATAAAATATACAATTGCGTAAAAATGGCCTCATGGTGTAATGGTCAGCCCGTTTGCCTACCATTCAAGAGGTCTCGGGTTCGATCCTCAACATGGCTGATATGAAATAATTTTTTGTTTTATTTATTTAATCCAATAAAGAATACAAATACATAGTTTACAAAGAAAATGTTTATACAATAGGTAAATTCAATATAATTTCCTTTTTATTTATGGATGTAGCCACTCCACTGGCCCACAGGCACGTTCCGGAGTGTCAGTGTATTATTTATTTTATACGTAATTGTACATACTTTCACATCAATTGTTGTGTAAAAATTCAAAAGAAATATGAAAAAAAAATTAAAACATACCTACATTAATAAAATGAGAAAGGACTTTCAAGAACTCAAAATTATATTTTGATATATGTAACATATTCCTCATCTTCCCATCTAGTATTTTTAGCAATCCATTTATTATTTAAAAGGATGTTTTCACACTAGAATATTTATTAGGTGCGGAAAGGGAATGATGGTAAAAATGAAAAAAGTCAAAGAAACCTAAAATTTTCATTTTCTGTCAAGAATATTCTATATTTATTTATTTTATTTTATAAATTTATTGCATACCTAATATATACATATTTAATAACAGGGACTCTATGTAAAACTAGTGAATAGAAAATTAAAACGGAGCGTTCTGATGGATAATTTCAGGATCAAGGATGGAGAGCAGTGATATTTTTTTTTTTTGTTTATTTTTCCATAGAATTTTAATTACAAAATACACTTAACATAATTTGGAAAAAATGCCCAAAAAGACAGCGTCTGAGCGTGGGCTATTCCTTGTTTAATGATTGAAAAGTTTATAGCATATAAATATGGTTATCCATGAAGGAAAAAAAATACAAACAAGATTAACATATGCTGATAGAACAAAAAACAGTATTAATTTGCAGTATTTCATTATAAATTTAAATTTAAAATTTTTAAATGTGTCTATCTATTCCTTCCATGCTAATCCAAGACCTCAAACCTACTTTAAACGGTATCAGTGATTAAATGTTTTGTAAATCTTTAGGTAGAAGATAGAAGGATCTTGTACCAACATGTAAGAAGTGCCTCTGTGCAAACTTAGTCTGCATCCTGGAACTGACGGTACACTGTCGGATCTACTGCTAATCCGATTTAAATTATTACTAAATTATTCTCTATTTATGTAAACATATTTCAGGCACCAAAATAAATACAATTTTCTAAAACTAAGGAGTCCACTCTCTATGTATAGTGCATTACTGGGAAATAGTTATGTTTTTTGTGCATGATCTTAATAATACTTTTCTGTGCAATTTCCATTGAGCGACTATGAATTGATGATATATTAAATAAGGTAGGAGTACATACTGTATCTGTCTCTTATCGGACAACCAAGGAATATGTGATCTGGAGTCTCGTGATCCTGACCGCATTCACACCATGGATTTCCCACAACATTGATTTTGAACAGATGGCTATTTGTGCAACAGTGACTAATTCTATCACCTAGGTGATCTCCTTATTATGACAAAGGAGAAGCAACTTCGCACATGACAAGAATATTAGGTAGCCTCCTCCAGAGCCAAGGAAAGACATCTTTTCGAATTGAAACCAAATGTAACAGAAAAGCCTTGGTTTAACAAAGTGATTCTAAACAAATTATATACATTTTCCATATGCAAAATGCGCATTGGGCACTATTGTAATGGTTCTCACCTGTTCAGAATCCATGTCCGGGACTCTGTCAAGTGCAAATGAGGAGGAATATTTAAATCATGTTTTTTTTGGATGCCCCAGAAATGATTGTTATCCTGAGTTCCTATTCGACCTCTCCGATATCAACGTCCCATTCCCTACTCATATTCTAACTCTCCCGTCCCCACTCAATAAACATATATTTAAAATTTTATGTAAATATGTAGTTATAAATGGTATTAAGTTGTAAATAAGTTATATATGTGGTTTTAGCGCCATTAGCGATTTACTCATTACAAAACAAAATCAATTGGATATAACTACTATATATCGAGGCCCTAAGACTGAAATGAACTAAGTTAGATTCAGATATCAAATTTCTTTATAGCAAGCGTAACTAAATTTAATCATGAATTAGGCGTCAAGATATGTGTGCGTTTGTATTCAATTTCAATTGTTACTCGTGTTTTATTATTGTTTTTATTTTTATTTTATTCTACTTAATTACATTTTCAATTTGTGTTTTGTAATCATTCAGTTATAATATATGTATTAGAATAGGTTTTATTTCATTTCATTAAGGGTTCATATGTTTACAAATATATTAAAATATGATTTGAAAATTTAAATGCTGTTTACTTAAAAAAGATGCAGGTGAGGCATCTGACTTTTGAAAAGACTACGAGGGGGTATGGCATAAAGAAGGCCGGGAAACACTGGTGTAGATAGTACTAACACATGTGTAAATATTTAAATAGATAAAATCTGAAACTCGACACTGGCTAGAACATTCCAGTTTGGGAAGTGAAAAGCCGAAGAAAACTAAGAAGAAGAAGAATAGTCTTGAAGTCTAAGAAAAGGTCTTGAAATTTCGAGACTTGGTCTCAGAGTCTCGTCTTGTCTTTTGTGTCGAGACTGGAAGCCCTACTGGCAACCCTAGTAAGGCTGATCATAATTATTTTACAAGTGAAAAAAATGACTGAGGGATGCTGCAATTGGAGCACCGATACAGAGCCCTGTGCATCGCTGGCTGGGGATAGGAAAATGATGATGATGATGATGATGATGATGATGATGAGCATGATGATAAATCTTTTTTTTACTCAAATACAATATTTGCAAAAATCTACATTTTGGCGAATGACAGCATGAAATAAACATGAATTACTTACCGATGATGTCGAATAAGTAATTAGAAGCCTGTTGCACGAACGTTGTATTATCCATTGTTGTAATTATTTAAAAACTTTAAATGAGGCTCAAACGTCTTAAAACTGATCGATGTGGTGGCATTCTCCGAGGCGTAAAATCAAATTAATGAATTAAAGTACAATACTCCGAACTCGATAATCATGTTGGAGAAATTCGTTTATTGTTTATAGAACTAATGAAGGAAATTGCATAAATCCTTTGTTGTTTGCATCACTTTATTTACCTCCAATGACGTTTCACAAGACATAAAACGTACACAAAAAATATCAAATATTGATATGTTATTTTACGAGAATCTGACAGTTGTCGGTCATGTCGGTAGTGAAGGAAATTTTACCACAAATTTTATCGGTAATGCAGGAATCAGCTGGAAGGGGATATTAGGCTAGCCGCTAGGGTTACCATAATATTATGATAAGCGTTTTCCGCATTCATCTTGGCCAACTCTACCGATTTTCAAACATTTTGAATCATTGGGAATTTTCATAGAGGACTTTATCCAGCAGTGGAGAGAATAAGGCTGCAGAAGAAGAAGACACGACAGCAGCCACCTCCTACTCCCGCCCTCTCCCGCCGGTCTAAACTGTTTCCTAATAAACATTATTTAGAGCAGTGTGGCAAAATCGTGGCCTTCCCCATAAAAATAAAAAATGTGATACTGTTCTTAAATAACAGTTTTTGGTTTTTGAAATTCGTTGCCTTCAGATTTAAAAAACTACTACATACATTTTATTTCATGATTTGTAACCATTTTTTTATACATAACTAAACGTTCACCATTATTAATATTTTGAAATAAAAAACAAATGATAGAAAAATATTATTAAAATTAAAGCATACACTTTGCGGTCAAACATTATATAGATTTGTCGTTAGTAAATAATTGAAAATGACTACTTATTGGCTTTTTTATATCTGCCGGTTTCAAATCAATTCCATTAACTCATTGAAAAATAGCATGAACATAACGAACTAAAATTCAAGGCGTACATATTATAACAAGAAAAAAAATACACGAAAGAGACTCATGTCAAAGTAGTAGGAGAATTCTGCTCCGGAAAACCTTTTCGGGTACATGGAACAAAGCAACATGCAGAGCAATGTTGTTCAGCATAGTTGTAGCTCTTCCAACAGTCATAACCATCAGTAGGTTGGTCCTGTATATTGGAATATGAAACAATCTATGTTGACGCTGTCTTAAGTAATTATTAAAAACATACAAACAAATGCTCCTCATAATTTCAGGATTATCGACCATAAGACGCACCCGTCTCTTTCTGCAAGTTGGTATTGTCTACTGACGGCACGTTCCTCTCAGCAGACTGGTTTTACATTTTTATTCAACTTTACTATGGTGAATATTAATTTTTCATCCGTTACTTTTAACTTTTGCCTTGCATGTGCCCGCAAGTTGAAAAAAGCTGTCGTCGACAACTAAGTAAGTACTTCAAGAACTATAAATTTATACGCTGTTGGAAAATTTTGCCTGTGGTCGTTGGTCATTGGTCAGAAATTAGAATCTATGGAGTTTAAAATTGCAAACATGCAAATATTTCAAATATCAAATATAAAAAAAACTCGCAACAACTAGTAATAGTTCTACATTATCTCTGCTCGCAACGGAAGCAACAAGTAACGAAGAATTGTAAAATCACAGTCTAAAGAATTTAAATTAAAGATATATATACTCAATATCCTCAATATTCATACACGTGTGCAATCTCTGACTGAGCTAAACGTGAGAAAACAGAAAACTGCAAGGACCAAAGAACGACGAAATTGCAATTATTTTATAAAGTTTTCTTCAACCGAGTAATGTGAAAAATGATCAAAAGTGAAAAGACTGAAAAGTGAGTTTTACGATTACCTCTTGTGCGCATCGTTCAGTTAAGGTGTAATCCTGTCAGAATATACAAATGAATACTGCCGGTATAGGCTCCAAATTTAAAGGGAAACTAGACTATTATTTCAAGCGTTGCGTCGTATTTGCGTAATGATTTTGTGATAATAATAATATTTTATCATTTTATCTTCGCTAATGAATGTTTATAACTGTTATAAAGTGGAATATAGCTGCCGGAAGCATTATAGTGCAGGAGCCACGGAGGAGCAAATGACTATTCTCGAGGCAAACCGTTAGCATTGCAGTTAATTTACTTTTCGTTAACCTTCTACCATGTGTCAAGTAATCGTTATTTTGCTGGGTCTTATTTTAGTCGGCGGGATTATTGGGCTAACGACGCATTTCGTTTATTTCTGGTTCCAACTGCCCGACATCGCTTCGCTCGTAGAAGATAAAAAATGTCCGGCGTGCTACGGAATCGACCTTTGTCCCGACTTTTACTCGGGACAATTCAAATTTGACGACGATTTCGCGTCGGCTGTTCAAAGTTACGTGAACGCAAAGAATGTATACGAAGGAAATCACCCGAAATACGGAGGCAAGGCCGTCATGAAGAAGCTCGCCCATGATTTCGAGCTCAAGAACTTGGACAAGAAAGTCTGCAATCTTTTCGGGCCTACGGAAGAAAGTTGCGATTTTGGCGATTTGACGAAGATCGATCTCTGGGATGATATCTATCGAATGTTGGAAGTCAATCAGGCGAAGAGCACCGCGGAAAATACTCGTCTTACTGTCTGTCCTAGTACGGAAGGCATTCGCGAAATTTTGCGGCCATTTTTCGGTAATGACACCTCCGGTGAAAAAGTCCTGCTAGCAAATGTGTGGACCATGTTGAATGTCAATCCGGAACCTATAATATTAAAGGTAAATAATCCATTATTATCATGATCACAGTTGAACTTAGTTATTACGAGGAAGATGGGACTGACTGAATTGGCTCGTTATACTGGAGGAAGGTTTTTTAAATCCAATCGCCATTGCATATTGTCACTATTGAAAATTATAATAAATGCCTACAAACATACCACATAAAAAAAACCATCACGCCGTTTCACCGTAGGGGTAGGCAGAGAGGATAGAATGCCATATAACTATCTTTGCATACAGACCTCGCTTCCTCTACATTCATACATCTTCTCATGCACGCATGCCGATTATTCCTACTTTTGACATGTCCATCTTCAAGTATTTGATGGCCTTGATCGTGCCATGTCTTTCTCGGCCTTCCTCATTTTCTGCATCCATCAACTTTCGCACCATAGATCCTTTTATCCGTTCTTTTGTTGAGAGTCATTGTTGGATTTTAACCCCCCCTCCCCGGTGTGCGGTGATGTGTAGCTAGTACAAATTGCGTCTAATAACTATAATATCTTTATAAATATAATAAATATTGGGTTTAGATTTTCAGTATTCCTCCATTACACATTTACGTATCGACTGAAATAATTTGTTATTAAATAATAAGTACTTATTAGGCACAAAAAAGGCATTTTATCAGATAACGTGGATAAATTATACTCCCAGTATACCAATAACACCTGGCATTACACATCCACCACATGTCCAGTAGTCCAGTACTAGTATTAGCTACTCAGTATCTCTCGAGAAGTTGGCGCGGGTGGACGTTTCGCCCGAGCGATAGCGATTAGCGATACCCAATGGTTTTTTCATGTTTTCAGCAGTTTGATTTGAAATATTATCATCTTTGAATTAAATTATGGATAATTAATTTTTATTTTAAATTTTAAATTCAGAGCTCGATTGTTGTGAACTCCTGAATCTCATTAACTTCAAAATACCTAATCGAGTCACTAGAAGTACGGAGTTGTTTGCAACTACGAGTACATACGTAGCTACTAACTATGCACGACACTCTACGATTCCGCGTTTACATCCCTTAGCCAACAAATTTACTTGTGAAATAGACATTTTTAATACGACAATTATCCATTTTAAATCGTTCTTAAATGCACTGTTTGAAACTAATTACTAATGTCGTAATAAAACTTTCTTTTTCATACTTACATAATTCATACATAATTCTTTCTCTGTTTTTTTTGATGTGTATTATTATTATCTTATCTCTTTCTGATAATTATTTATCAAATATTTTTGTGTACCGTATATTATATTATTTTCACATATATACTTACTGTTAACTAATTTTCATCATTTGTTTTTAAAAATAATTTGTTGATACCATTTTTTTATACTTATAAGTATATGAAAATGTATTTATTTTTTTGTTTGAATTCTTTACAAGTTATTTACAATTTGCCTTTTAATTCAATTACTTTTCTTATATCCATTTAATTTTTTTTTTCTTTTTTACTATGTAAAGTTTCACTTTTTATTTTTTGCATGGCAGTATGCTTCTTATTGTTTCTAAATGTATACAAAAAAGCATTGTTTATCTTTTAAATTTTTACGCACTTTGTTTGTACTTACCTGTATATTTTTTGTAAATGCCCCTTGGGCGTATTGTAAAATTAAATAAAAAAAAATTAAAGCCATTCCCTATAATTATTCCATTTTTCCCTTTTTAAATCTCTTACCTTTTAAATGTGTAGTGACTACACAGCACCGTAACGCGCGGGTGTTTTTAGGACAGTAAGGGAACGGTTAAGAATCTTTCTCTGATACGAGTAATGCTTATAATGAGCAAATTCAGTCAGTTCTATCTTCCTCTTAATAACCAATTTTGACTATGTACGTTTTCACTGCTAACCACCGATATAAGATAATCTGTCAAATTGTACTATGAAGAGTAAAATATCCCCTTTCTTCCAGTACTTGAATAGTGATAGTCCACTGTGGCCGGTTCCCACCTACTACGGAGCCTGCGGCAGAGCAACTCTGCAGCAATACGGAGGGAGGATGCTGAGCTCGTACCTGTCCAGACCGTGGCTATACAGAGCTGAAATCGCCATTAAACTAATCAACATGGCCAATATTTTTACATTTAATCACACCCGCTTCAGGTACAAAATTTACTGTTCATGTCGCTTTCATGCAATATTTTAATTCCCATCGACAATGTTTTATGTTTGTCCAAATTTTTGTAGACAAGTACTGGATTCAACCCCCAGGGGGCTGTTAATATTAACATAATACAACAGAGCTGAAGAACATTTAAGAGAAGGTAAAATAGAAGTCTAGGCATCTACAGGGCTTGTGGCCTGTCATTGGATGGCCACTTTACACACTGTGTAACATTCTGCCCATATTTGAACATCTATATTCCTTCATTTCTTCCATTTGTTGACGTTTGTATAGTTAAAGAGCTGAAACCTTTATTGTTGTGGGTGAGATTCATATAATTTAATTATTTCACCCTGTGTTGTGAATGTCACACAGTGTGTAAGGCGGCCACTTTAACCAGCTATTGACAGGCTATAAGCCCTGTGAATGCCTAGACTTCTTATTATATATATATATAGTTGGTTGGGTAATTTATATAGCGCCATTTTTGTGAAAATCACCTCAAGGGCGCTGTACAATTAATAAATATCCCAGTACGTCTTGCAGCTTCAGAGCGCATGGACGGTTGCAATTCTAGTTCCTCGTTTTCAATTAAGATCAATAAAAAATTATAACAGATAGGAGCTAGATTACAGGACGTCTTGCAGCTACAGAGCGCATAGACAGTTAGAAATTTAGCCCCTATTTACACATTTTAAAAATTGACAAATAAATTTAGTGTATTAATGATACTAAAAAAATAAAAATAATATGATTAATAAAAAGGAGTAAGATTACAACTCGTCTTGCAGCTACTAAGCGCATAGACGATTGGAATTCTAGACCCCATTTATAAAATTTAGGTATTTTAAAGTTGGTATATGAAAGCCAGATAACCAATCATCGTGCAGCTACAAAGCGCATGGACGAGTGGAATTCTAGCAAAGTTAGAATGATATCAATAAATTTACAAAAAATAGAGCATAGTAGTAAGTTTTTATTCCCCTCTCTAAAATGTTCTTCATCTCAGTTGTATTATGTTAATATTAACAGCCCCCTAGGGAGTTGAATCTTGTCCTTGTCTACAAAAATTTGGACAAACTCAAAACATTGTTAATAAATCCACCTGATCCTAGAAGTATATAAATTGAAAAATATTTTCAGGCATTGCCTAGTATGTGAGTGAAATAATTCAATCATATAAATCTCACCACCAACAATAAAGGTTTCAGCTCTTTAACTTCACAAACGTCAACAGATATGGACGAATTGAAGGAATATAGATGTTCAAATATGGGCAGGATGGTGAATGTTACACAGTGTGTAAAGTGGCCATTTAAACCAGCCAATGGCAGGTCATAAGCCCTGTGGATGCTTAGACTTCTTATTCCCTTCTCTAAAATGTTCTTCATCTCTGTTGTATTATGTTAATATTAATTCCTAGCATACCTAATTAAAGTTTTTTGTTTTTCTAAATTTTTATTTATTCATTTTTATTTAATTTTACAATACGCCCAGGGGCATTTACAAAAATTATACAGTTAAGTACAAACATAGCAAGTAATAATTTAAAAAATAAAAAACACTTTTTTTTTTGTATACATGAAGACATAAAAAAGCATGCTGTATAAATATATAAAATAAAAGGTGAAACTTTGCATAGTAAAAAAGAAAAATATGGATATAAGAAAAATGTTAGAATTGAAAAGCAAATTGTAAATAACTTGTAAAGAATTTAAGCAAAAAAAATGGTATCAATAAATTAATGTTAAAAACAAATAATAAAAATTAGTTTACAGTAAGTATATATAGGGGTTCTTTAAACCCTGTCACATCCGAAACCACAACGATCAGTATGGGCAAGAAGACATATTAGCATATTAAAAAAAATATTCAGAACCAAGAAAATTTTTAAAAGTAAAATATTAAAAAACAAATGGTTGCTTACTTCTGTAGGGAAGAAGTGAGGGGAGCGCGGCGCAGTATCAGACTCCTCCATCCCCCCCCCCCCGCTTCTCCCCTGCAGAAGTATGCAATCATTTGCTTTTTTTGATATTTTAATTTTTAAAATTTTATTTGTTCTAAAAAAATAATTTAATGCTCCAATATGTCTTCTTGCTCACACTGATCATCGTGGTTTCGGATGTGACAGGGTTTAATATACACCTGTATAAGATAATAATATAATACTCGTCGCACATTATTCATTCGATGTGTATCAGTTAAATTTAAAAATAAAATGCTTTTTTTTTTCAGAATACGGTTTTGAAATTTTACATACTTTTAAAAAAAATACAATTTATATCATTTCTTGATTTGAATTTTAACAAAAAGGTTTCTAACATTTTACTAAGCTCTTTATTGTACCATTTTTAAAACAATTACAAGCTTTAAATAATTATTTTTTATACTTATGCATCCACACCCACACACACGCACCCTCTCCCTCATTCATTCCCACACGCACATGTATCCTCTCCCTCATTCATTCACGCATACACACATTCACATACACATGAATACAAACGTCACACAAATACAATTACTAAACTTCTTTTCGTATATATTATGTGTCATTATATTTACAGTGAATTTTTTTAATTGGCTTTAGCATTGTTAAGATTTTTCTACTTATTTTGTTTATGTAATAGTTGTAAAAATCCCAAATAAAATAAAATAATATATGGTACACAAAAATATTTGATAAATTCATTTCAGAAAGAGATAAGATAATAATAATACACATAAAAAACAGAAAAAATTATATTGTGTACCATATATTATATATATGGTACACAAACATATATGAATATTTAAAGCATACAGTTTTAGTTTTGAACAATGTTCCTTCTAAAGTGTGTGAGTGACTTTTTTACCTCTCCATTGCAACAAATTAAGAAGATAAAAATCTATCAAGAAACTTTAATGACTTATATGAATGTCAAAAGGTTAAATAAGATTTTTTTTTTAGGTTTTATTTATCCGACATCAGTTCCGACAATATTGTATTGAAGGACGAGGGTTTATACGCCAACGATCCCATGTTCGTAGACATGGAGCACGTCATCGTCGTAGACACCCAGTCTCAAGCTGTCGCCGACACTTGGAAGGCCAACCACACGAGCCAAGTTATCGAATGTGAAGGGTGCTTTGCCTTCTCGGCCAGAGATGTTTGCGATCACCACTTGAGCGACCACAACGTTTACAGTATGTGCAAGCTACTCGAGGAAGAAGTATTGGACTCTGTGCCGGACTTTGTGACTCAGGTACTTTAAATATAATATTGATGTTTTTTTTTTATATTTCTTGATAAAACTCCATAGTTAATGGTTATGATAAAATTATAAATAAACTTATCAATGAAACTTCTTGGTTTAGTTTTACTTTTTATTATTTTGACCAACGATCGCTTTCGCCTAAGTAGGCGTCTTCAAGACTGGTGAATTGTTTACAACATTTACAGTTTTTATACTATTCTTAACATATTTTGGAGATTAGATCAAATAAGTATTTATGTTCTCTGTCCCCTGTTAAAATATAGGTTTTAACTGATCTGGTCTAGAACTCATTTGACATCACCCACTTGTAATGTTTATTGTGTATAAGCATAGAACATTGAAAAATCTAAAAAAAACTCCTTAAAATCCCCCGAAACAAGCATGTCATTCATAAACTACAAAAACAGCTGTAAATTGTAACAATATGCCGAACCGGCACTTACTAAGTTCACAAAGCTTGGATTTTAAAAAAACCATGTGTGTTCATTTTTCAATATTGTTAGTGAAAAATCAAATTAGGTACTTAGACACTTACATAGCTATCATAAACAAAATCCGGTCCCAACGCCCGACAGTATTTATCCTTTACGTTAGCCGACTGTTTGGATTTTATTACTTAGGTTCTTACTTCGAGAATGATGTTTTTAACAATTGAAGATTTTTTGTGTAATTTTTGACAATATTTTTGTTTGGTATGTCCGAGAAGTAGCTCGTTATAACAGTGAATAATTGTATGGAGAAAACCATGAACTAAAATGTCAACTAATGTTTCCTCATTACATCCGAGATCTCACTTTTTCCGTGATCGTTATAACCGAGTTCGACTAAATATTTTTTAAGTATTATATTCCACTAATCCTACTAATATTACTACTAATGCAACGACCCTTTTGTATGAACGTGAACAGACAGGTAGTAACATATTTATTTGGGAGATATGTTATCGTTGTTTGTCTTGATTATTCAACTAGTATATATAGATAGATGATTTCATGCACAATAAGTTTTTCTGGGTTATTATGCAGTGTGTCGTTCGTACTCTCTACCGACGTTTCGGATCGCGTTACAGCGTCCATCATCAGGGTTGATGTTATTTGTGTATGAATATGTGTTACGTTAGGTACTTAGAATTTTTACCGTGTCGTAGTCGTTTTTGTGTGATGTTATGTATTTGGGACTTGTACCGTGTCGTAGTCGTTTAGATTAATGTGTACCATTATGTACTTAGGATCTATACCGTATCACAAATCTGTGTTACATTGCAATCTTTATGCGATTTCTTTATGACTGGGTACCAGGATGTTTTTAATCGCATTCCATCATCTCTGTTTATGTTGTCGGGATGTTTGTAAATCTCAATTGCTTCTATTACTAGTCGTGTTTGGTGGTTCTTTGGCCTCCCTAAGATTATCGGTTCAAAGGAAAACTTATGCCCCGTTTCTATGTGGTGCTCGGCCAAGGCTGATTTTTCGGGGTAGCCGAGCCTGCATGCACTCATGTGCTCCTTTACTCTCTTTGTTATATTTCTGGCAGTCTGCCCGATGTAAACCTTAGGGCAGTTTTTACAATCCAGTTTGTAAATGCCGTCGGTTTCGAGAGGATCCCGGTCCTTTGCTGATTTAAGAAAATCTCTTATTTTTGCCGACGTGCCGAAAACAGTATTAACATCACACAAAAACGACTACGACACGGTAAAAATTCTAAGTACCTAACGTAACACATATTCATACACAAATAACATCAACCCTGATGATGGACGCTGTAACGCGATCCGAAACGTCGGTAGAGAGTACGAACGACACACGGCATAATAACCCAGAAAAACTTATTGTGCATCTTAACGGCCGTGAAAATCTAAGAAGTTTAATAGATGATTTCATGATTTACACGTTTTTTTAACATTAAATAAGTTTTGATTAGTTAGTCGTAGACTTTTGCCGTCTTAGTAAAAAATGTTCAAGACGTTGTTTGCCACAAAATAAAATATATTTTTTTTTACTGGCCGGTACTTTAATTTTTGGGTACGTTTGAATGATCTCTACTTATCAAATTTTATTTAACACTTATTTTAATGAGCTCTTAAGGTTTAACAACATAAACTCCTAATTTTGGGCATTTTGAAGTGGATTTTAACTTATTTAAATGTTTCAGTTTTAGACGAAAATGTCATTTCGGTCGGTCACTAAAATTAACAAATGTTTATTATTTTCAGAGGTTTCCAAGTTTACCGCAGAAACTATCAGATTGTGTCTCTCCTAAACAAGATGCGGACAGATTCACCGCTGCAGCCGCACTTAAACAAGAATTAATTGAGATCTTGAAAATGTTTGCGCTCATTCGACCGGAAAATTCTCCGGACGCCTTGTGACTGATCGATGAGCTGTTCCTCATGATTTCAAGCGCCATCGGTAACTTTGTATAAAAAATATTTTTTAAAACTATTTTGTAGGAATAATAATATTGACTGATCTTATATCCTTAACCCCGATGGGTAAAAAAAATTGCATGGTGATAGTGGGTCATGATAGACCCAGATTTAAAAAAATCGCCATTTTTATAGGTCTTTTTCATGTTTTTATAATTTATATACGCTTTCAATCAATGGATTTAAAGCGAATTTTTTTTTAAGGATTTTGTAAAATGATTATAAAATGACTGACTATTATTATCATTCTGGATTATTTTAATAGTGCTGTTTTTGTGAAAATCACCTCAAGGACTCTGTACAATAAACATCCAAACAAGTTGTGAAGAAAATGTTCGGGGCAAAGCAGCCAGCCTAGCTTTCCATCCACTGAGCAGATCAGTCCAGTACAAACAAGAGACAAAACCAAATATGAACAAAATATATATTAAAATTTATTTCAACATAGAGGGAAAACATTTTTGAGAAGGGAATATGGAAGTCTAGGCATTTACAGGGCTTATGACCTGTCATTGGCTGGTTTAAGTGGCCACTTTACACACTGTGTAACATTCACCATTCTGCCCATGTTTGAACATCCACATTTCCTCCACTCTTCCATCTGTTGACTTTTGTGAAGTAAAGGAGCTGAAACCTTCATCACGCGGGTGAGATTCATCCGGCTGAACCAAATCACCCACTAGACAACGCTTGAAAACAATTTTCCAATTTTTATACTTCTTCTTTTACCAGGCAGTTAATTGAACAATGCTTGAGTATGTCCAAATGCTTGCAGACTGGCTGGATTTCCTCCCTAGGGAGTTATTCATGTTTAAATTTATTTCAACAGAGAGGGAAACATTTTTTGAGAAGGGAATATGGAAGTCTACCGTGACACATTTTACAGAATGTCTTTTTTACAAATCCTGACTGCTTCGCAGAATCAATTTAAGATTTTCGTAGCATTTCTTGGGAGGAAGTCGGCATTGGTGGTTGAATTTGCGCGGCGGAGGTGGCTTCTTCTCGTAACAAATTGCAAGCGCTATCCCTGGTTCAATTTTGTTTTTTTTTTTTTTCATAGTTTCCACTTCGTTTCCATATCTGTAAGATTTTAAAACTTTTATTACTGATTCGGAGATTATGCCATTGTCCACACTGTTGTTTAATAATAATAATAGTTTATTAACAAAAATAACAATTACTTTATCTACTACATACACACTTAGGTAACAGATTTTTCTCGATCATGTCTAGTCTGCCTAACTAGGTACAACCTGTTTTAAGGCAGACATTTTTATGCAAAAATAAACAATAACATTACTACCTACTAGTTAATTTACTATACAGTGTAACGGTCAGTGTAGGTTGAAATAAATTATTTGGTCCCAGGTGGGCGCATTATAGAGGTAGGTTATCAAAAATCAATAAGCAAATTTTTTAAATTAAAAAGAATAATGCAGATAACCAAATAAAGTACCTACAAACAACTTACCATTCACATAAATACCTTACTGTAAAATGGAACAAATATGACTGAAAGATCTGGATTTTATTAAATAAACAACTCGTTAGTGAAATACAAAATTTTAATAAAAGAAGCAATTCTCTACAAATGTACCAAGATTAGTTAATATAAAAATTCAGAATTCTGCCTAGCTAATATGAGTAAGTGGTTGACAATACATTTATCTAAGAAATAAATATTCGTAACAATAATAATGACAAGTGAAATAGATTCTTGATTGTTTTCTTCTCGAGATGATATGAAATATTGTTGATTTTACAAAATAAAATCCGCAGATGGAACTCGATTTACGATGTCTTCGGTTGATGTATTTTTATTCGTGGTTGGCTCAGTGGATGATTTTGTAATAATTAGTGATCCATTCGAATCATGGAGTAAATATACTACATTGTAAAATCTTTATCATCGGACAAAGTAGATAAAAGGTGGAGTAAATAAAATAGAATAAGGTGAAAAAATGGAAAAAGATAGAAAAAGGTAGAGAAAAAGGGAACCTATATAAAATACAATCTCATTAGAATATGATATCTCTCTCTACAAGAATTTCGGTAATAAATTTAAAACAAATAGGCTTACGTTACGTTGAACGTTCCCTTTCTTGAAGGACTACATTTTTTAAATGTGCGATCGCCTCTCTTTGAGTCTTTGCGCGACAATTGGACCGTTCGTCTCGAGTTTTCAAATGGAAAGAAATCTACTTCTAATGCACGGATATCGTATGGATGAGTTACTACCGCGGCCGTCAGATGGCGCTAAATCAGGCAACTTAGAATTATAATCCAGTACTAAAATGCTTTCAAAACGGGGTACGTTGGACTTGTTTTTTACAACGTTACAACAGTTATACAATATTAATTTATATCATTTATTATTTAAGAATGTATTTTGAGTAAATTTTCCGATTTTTCTTGACTTTTTCAAACCAATTTTTTACAAATTTATTAAATGGAATCCAGGTCATGGTTTTGCAACGTTTGGGTAACATATTGAATATTTTGAGGCCCAGAAACCTGAAATTTCTTTGTCCGAATTCAGAGTTTGTGATAGACCCCATGACCCATCCTCTAGTTTGAGTTCTGGTAGTGTGGGAGTGTTCCTTTTGGGATTTAGTAGAATAATTTGCTTTCACAAACATTATTATTCTGGAAATATATAATTTCCTTATATCTAAGATCTTGCTTTCCTCCTGGCATGCGGTTTAAAACCGGTTGTGGGTTAAATGGAATTATTCCCGCTTCATTGAACCCCGAGATAACATTTTGTTTCAAATTTGGATCCAGCTCCTTCGTAAGATTTCCCAACAGTCTGGGAAAGATAGCCTCGGATATGCTACCTTCCCCTTTTCCATTCAGAGAGGATTTCCCTCTAAGCCTTTTTCATTAGTCTAAAAAAGCTACGTCTAACGGCTGCGTTAAGTGCGTTGTATTTGCTGACATGAAAACGAAGTGGACATTTAAATCCTTCCCCATCTTCATAATGTCTAATGATAAATGGATCGAGCGCAATTTGGTGAGCGCGCATTTGCGGTCGCAGGCCCTATGGCATGGAATGCTCTCCCAGCAGAGGTGCGAGGCTGTGAAAGTGAAGTGATGTTTCGGAAAAAACTTAAAACCCACTTGTTCTCTAAATCATTTGAATAAATCCGTAGCACGTGACAACAAAATAAATTATTTTAATTAAATTACAAATTTAAAAGCTTCAATTAAATTAACTTAACAATAGAATCATAATGTAAAGCGCCCTTGAGGTATTTTATTACGAAAATGGCGCTATATAAGTTATCCACAATAAATAAATAAATAAATGAAAGATTGTCACCAATTGCAATTTTTTTGCCAGACAAAGTTTTGCAAAAAGGAAACTAAATTGTCTTCGCCCAGTCTTCAAAACAGCTTACGTCAAACCACCCACTTTTTGTTTTATTATAGCGGCACCCTTTTGGTCCGTTTTCTGTCCAGGTATCATATAGGTTTTATAGCCTTGTAGACTACGCAGGGGGGGTAAAGCATTACCTGAAGCCGCTCCGCATATCATCAGTGAAGTTGATGTCTTGCTGTGATTCATGACCCTTTCGGGATATTTAGTTCCCCCTTTGGCAATCACGAGTTTCTTACCGGGGTCATCTGACGAGTTTGTTTCATCATAATTTAAAACATTTGTTGCAGGGACGTCTTTTAATGTGTCTTCCAAAATTTTTGAAATATTCTCCGACAATATCAGGGCTCAGCTCAGCTCTTGATCTCTTAATGTTTTGGGCATTTCCATACGATATCTTATCTTGACGACGCTTTAAAAAGCTTAACGAGAATTCCTGTCCCGGCATATTATTATGTATAGAAATATACTAGATTAATAAAACAATTATTATTTAGCGAAAGATTATTTAAAATTCCAAAATGAAAAATAAACGTGGGTTGGATATTTATAAAAAGTGCAAAGAGTCATACAGGTGTTAAAGCCAATTGAACGGATTGTTATCGGCAACATGACTGTTCGTCGGTTTTTCTATACCGTCATTTTTTTTAAGGCATTTGCTATTCCGACTAAGCCGGCTGCGATTTCCTTATTTATACTGTCGTCACTGAGATGACATTCTTTTTGTTTCTAAAACTTTCGTCCTTTATCTTACTAGATTATTGTGCAGTGTTCAACATATTATTTTATTCCCGATTAAAAACGTTTCCTTCGTGCAGATCAAGTGCCATGGTATCACCATTCCGAAATCTACGAATATTTCAGAAGGGTGTTATTGTTTTCTTTATATATAGGAATAATTGAATCTCTCATAATCACATCTAAAATTCAACATATTATTTTTATTCCCAATTAAAAACGTTTCCTTCGTGCAGATCAAGTGCCATGGTATCACTATTCCGAAACCTACAAATATTTCAGAAGGGTGTTATTGTTTTCTTTGTACATAGGAATAATTGAATCTCTCATAATCACATTTAAAATTCAATATATATTTTTATTCCCGATTAAAAACGTTTCCTTCGTGCAGATCAAGTGCCATGGTATCACTATTCCGAAACCTACAAATATTTCAGAAGGGTATTTTTGTTTTCTTTATATATAGGAATCATTGAATCTCTCATAATCACATTTGAAATTCAACATATATTTTTATTCCGGATTAAAAACGTTTCCTTCGTGCAGATCAAGTGCCGTGGTATCACTATTCCGAAACTTACAAATATTTCAGAAGGGTGTTATTGTTTTCTTTATATATAGGATTCATCGAATCTCTTATAATCACATTTAAAATTCAACATATTATTTTTATTCCCGATTAAAAACGTTTCCTTCGTGCAGATCAAGTGCCATTGTATCACTATTCCGAAACCTACAAATATTTCAGAAGGGTATTTTTGTTTTCTTTATATATAGGAATCATTGAATCTCTCATAATCACATTTGAAATTCAACATATATTTTTATTCCGGATCAAAAACGTTTCCTTCGTGCAGATCACAAGTGCCATGGTATCACTATTCCGAAACCTACAAATATTTCAGAAGGGTGTTATTGTTTTCTCTATATATAGGAATAATTGAATCTCTCATAATCACATTTGAAATTCAACATATATTTTTATTCCCGATTAAAAACGTTTCCTTCGTGCAGATCAAGTGCCATGGTATCACTATTCCGAAACCTACAAATATTTCAGAAGGGTGTTATTGTTTTCTCTATATATAGGAATAATTGAATCTCTCATAATCACATTTAAAATTCAACATATATTTTTATTCCCGATTAAAAACGTTTCCTTCGTGCAGATCAAGTGCCATGGTATCACTATTCCGAAACCTACAAATATTTCAGAAGGGTGTTATTGTTTTCTCTATATATAGGATTCATCGAATCTCTTATAATCACATTTAGGGCCTATTTCACCACCTCTGAGTAAAGTCTTGATTAGAACTACTCGTCGAGTAAAACAAATAATCTGTTTTACCACCGCTAAGTAGCGCTATTCGGCGAGTAAGTCCCTGAGTAAACTACTCAAAGCTCTTCCCTATGATTAACTGCTAATCATAACCTAGAGAAAAAATGGCGGCAAAACAATTTGACAGCCGGCAAAGAGGATTTGTGTTTCGATTTGTTAGTTTGGAAAGTGTGTGTTTTTATAAATTATGGAACTGATAGAGCTTGTGGACGATTTTCTGTAAGACCGAAAGTGGTTGGATTTGGAGCACGCGTTAAACTCCGCTTCTTTTGATTTCCACGCGGAAATTTTTTCTTTCCACAAAATATTGTCGCTATTTTTATTTTCAATCACATTTTTGTGGCGCAAAACTAAATTTATTAGTACTTCGCATTCCTCGGTACTAAAGTTTACATCCCTTCGCGCTTATTCTCCATTATAATGCAGTTTTTAAAAAACACGTGCGACTCCCAAAGTAATGAACGAATACAATAAACAACACACGAAAGCTAGCAGTAGACGTTGTCATGTTGTCAGACGTGAGCCTAGACCGTTTAAATGCGACGTTGCCACACAAAGTATCTTTTTAGCAAATTAAAGGATACTCATAGGTCGTGAAACCGTTGCTCGGTAATCGGGACATTAATCATCAGATTAAGTTATGTGATGGTTAGTTATTCAATACTTTACTCAGAGGTGGTGAAATAGGCCCTAAGTTATGTGATGGTTAGTTATTCAATACTTTACTCAGAGGTGGTGAAATAGGCCCTTAAAATTCAACATATTATTTTTATTCCCGATTAAAAACGTTTCCTTCGTGCAGATCAAGTGCCATGGTATCACTATTCCGAAACCTACAAATATTTCAGAAGGGTATTTTTGTTTTCTTTATATATAGGACTCATTGAATCTCTTATAATCACATTTAAAATTCAACATAATATTTTTATTCCCGATTAAAAACGTTTCCTTCGTGCAGATCAAGTGTCATGGTATCACTATTCCGAAACTTACAAATATTTCAGAAGGGTGTTATTGTTTTCTTTATATATAGGACTCATTGAATCTCTCACATTTAAAATTCACATTACGTTCTTGAACATTATTTTTTAAGAATAACTCTGTTGTGATTTTTCATATTTAAAAAAAAAATAAAAACCTTTATTAGCATAAATAAACAATTAACAATACATTCAGTAAAAAAATGGGACACGTAAGGTTGAACTTGCCAAAAAAGAGTCTGGCTCTTGTGTTTGGCAAGTTAACAAAATAACATAAAAAAGAAACAATAAATGCAAAACAAAGTAATAATAAAATAAATAAAAAATGAAACAATTTTTTAAAAATTGAGAAAATATAACACTAAAAAATATTAAATAAAAACACAAAATTTATAAATTTATAAACACAGGCACATATTAAACATACATCTCCATTTTCAAAATACAGTTAATGTTAATTATGTCAAGAAGCTTTTCTTTAATTTATCCTTAAATTTATTTCTTGACGTAGATTAATTTACGATGATGGAGGAGTTTATAGATTTTGTTAAGAATATTAGTGAATAATTTTTCAAAAGCTATAGCTATATCTGAGTCAAGATTAATAGATTTGTTTTCAATAATTAAGTTAAATTCATTATTCCGTGTTTTTGTTTTTTCAATCGACATGGAACATAATTAATAATAAATATTAATTATGTTCCACGTCGATTTTATTTCTTTAAAACTATTCTTGATTTTGGAACTTAAGTTATGAGATTTAGCTAATCCGCAAACTGTTTTCAACATTTTGGAATATCTTTTTACACGCTCTTTAAATTCATTACAACCATTATATTGTCTTTCATTATAAAGTTCATACAGTGTTTGCCTACTTTTATGTATACCAACTGTTTCCCACTCACTAAAAACTAGACGGTTAGTTGTTGAAATTGTCTTTCGAGTAAAGATGTAATTAAATTCATCAACGAACGATTCAAAAAAAGAATTAAACAAACTATTTGATTTTCATTTTATGGAATGAATGGAAGTTTCGTTTTTAAATTGAATCTCATATTTTTCACGGGATGTACAGTTAGTGGTATACAATATGGACGGGCATGACATACCGATATTTAGGTGGAGTATTTTTATCGACAAATCCACTCCCCCACAATGACCTACCTCACCCCCATTTAAATGGCCGCCATTTGTATTTTAACGTTACGATTACGCTAGTGCATGTATAAAAATTTCAATAACTGAGTACGTAAATATCGCAGAACAATAAATTTGGTGTTATTCGCACGATAACATATTGTTCTAGCTCCTACTAAACAAATTTTATTGATACTAACGGTCAAACATACCTAAAAACATTCAAACACAGAAAAAAATATGCGAACAATTTTTTTTTGTGCATTTTCGCACATCATTCAAAAACTAGTCCTTTGAGTGGTAATTTTTTTATGCTATTTCTACAGCTAGTTTTGTTATCTACAAAATGACACTAAAATTGTTACCATAAGTCCTTACTTTAAGTACCAAATGTTATCTAATACAACTCTAACATGGGTCGAAATGGAGGTAATAAAATACAAACTGCTTTTATACTTTTAATACATCAAAATAACACAATCAATTGTTTATTTAAAGAAATGGGACATAACTTAAACTCAAAGATGCTGTTCAAAATGTCCTCCATTGTTTGTAATGCACATTGTTGTTCTTAAAACAATTTGTCGTGTTGAGCGGCGGAACATATCTGTGGCAGCTCGTATTTCATTCGCGGCGGTACGGATCCTTTCCACGAGTTCTTCCCGAGTCGCGGACGCATGAAAGTAAACTTTTTGCTTCATTGTACCCCAGAAGAAATAATCCAGGGGCGTTAAATCGGGTGATCGTGGTGGCCACGCGACAGTGTCTCCACGTCCTATCCATGGAGAATGCTCCCCATCCAAATGACCACGTACACTTCGCGCAAAGTGTACGGGGGCTCCGTCGAGTTGCAACCACATATTGCGGCGGTTTATGAGAGGCAAATCAAAGAGTAAATCTGCAAACTCTGTTCTTAAAAACTCCGAAAATCCTTGCCCATTTAATCTTGGAGGTAGCTCAACCGGGCCGACTAAAACTCCGTCGATCATTCCGGCCCGCATGTTCACACTGAATTCGTGTTGAAAAGTAATCGGTCGAACTGCATGCGGGTTTTCAGAACACCGCAAGTGGTCATTTCTATGATTAATAATCCCCCGCCTCATAAATGTTGCCTCGTCTGTCCATAGGACTTTTTTCCAAAAGTCGGTGTCCTGCCGTAGCTGCCGTTGAAACCAAGAGCAAAATGTCACCCTTGCAACATAATCAGGCTCATGAATATCCTGAACTCTTCGAAAATGGTAAGGATGTAAGCCTTCTCTCTTGAGTACTCTCCAAACTGACCATTTTGACAACTGTAGTCTTGCAGCGATCCTCCTCGCACTAACTCTCGGATCTCTGGTAATCATGCTGAGAATCTCTTCTTCATCTTGAGGCGACAATAGCCGAGAATGTTCGACTGCTTGTTTTCGAATCCCGTTTTCAGCTAATCTTAGGTATGTAAAGACGAAAGTCCGAACATTTGGCGCAACTCGGTCTGGAAATCTTCTTCGATATTCTCTAACAGCAGCTGCGGCATTTCCGTTACAAAACCCGTGAACAAATACCATATCAGCAACGTGTTGACTTGAAAATTCATTTCGAGGATGACTCGACATGTTACTACTTGTAAAAAGTTCAGTCACATATCACTTCCGACTCAATAATTTGCAGAAAACTGAGAATGTAGTTAGTAGAGCAAAACAAAACGAACGTGTGATCACAACGGGTAGCGAAGGACAACAAGTGACAACAAGTAACAGTCTGTATTATGCGACCAATTAAGACCTTTCGGTAGATGTTGTCTCACTCACTCACAATACGTTTATCAAGTGGGCGCGGAATATGGCTACATCTTCCGGCCGGTGCTCTAGTTAAAAGGCTATGCTCAACTCGTACACATTAAAAACGTTTCCTTCGTGCAAATCAAGTGCCATTGTATCACTATTCCGAAACCTACAAATATTTCAGAAGGGTATTATTGTTTTCTTTATATATAGGACTCATTGAATCTCTTATAATCACATTTAAAATTCAACAAATTATTTTTATTCCCGATTAAAAACGTTTCCTTCGTGCAGATCAAGTGCCATTGTATCACTATTCCGAAACCTAAAAATATTTCAGAAGGGTGTTATTGTTTTCTTTATATATAGGACTCATTGAATATTTTATAATCACATTTAAAATTCAACATATTAATTTATGCAAATTATCAAATTGTTCCAGTGGAAGACTCTTATAAAATTCCAGCACAGATGAATTTTTATATTTGTTCTTAATCATATCACTTCACTGTAAATCAATAATTTCCATTTGGACTTCCGGAGCCAGGGTTTCAATGTCAGAATCATAAGGATTTTGAAAAAGATTAATTTTATTAGCAATGACATCAAAATCTGAGAAACGAGTATCAAAATTTATTTTTAAAGCACTCAAAGTTTCGATTGCAAAATCGACGGGAAATTCAGTCTCTGTAGTGTGGCTGAATATTTCACATGTTTTAAAATGTGTGAAACATTTTTTACGTATTTGCGATTGAAATAGTATTATTTTCTGCCTGAAGGATTTGATATTGGTGTATAAATCAGGAAGAAGCTGATTTTCTCCTTGCAATCTCAAATTCAGTTCGTTCATATGATTTGTCAAATCGACATAGAATGCTTACTTCCACATCCATTCATTATTTTCTAAATCGGCAAAAGGGCGCTGCTTCTCATTAAAAAAAAATCGATCTCTGCTCGAAGTTCAAAAAAGCGCTTAAGGACTTTTCCGCAACTAAGCCAGCGTACGGCAGTATGATATGGTAAGTCATTTTCTCCAACCTCTTGAATAAACTCGCGGAATTGTCGGTGATTCAGCCCAGTGGATCTGATGAAGTTAACAACTGATATGACTGGTTTTAGAACTTCATACATATCCAAACATTTTCCGCACAAGGACTGTTGATGAATGATACAATGTAAGACTAATGGTTTTGAACCACCATCATTTTCTACGGCCTTTGACACAAGTGCAACCACTCCTTTATTTTTACCACACATATTTTTGCCTCAATCAGTTGTAATAGATTTCAAATTTTTCCATCGAAGGTTATTTTTATTAATGGCATTTTCGGCACGGCAGTTGTCGTGCCGTGAATACTATCAATATTAAGAAGTTCTTCATACATTTCATAGCTTTTATCTACTCCGCGAATAAAAATCAACACCTGAGCAGTATCTGATACATCCGTTGACTCATCCAATGCTAGAGAAAACCACTCATGATGTCCATTTTTGTCAGACAGTTGAGATGATATATTTTCTGCGGTGTCTTGCACCCTCCGAGCCACGGTGTTTGCTGACAAACTGACACTTTTGAATAAATTTACCTTTTCGGGGCATATTTCTTCGGCTACTGCAATCAAGCATTCTTTTATCATTTCTCCATCGGTGAATGGTTTGCCACGTTTTCCGATTTCAAGAGCCACACGAAAGCTGGCGCCAGTTGCAGACTCTTGTTCAGTATTCGCTTTGGTAAAAAAAAGATTGCTGCGATTTGAGTCCGCGTTTCAAATCTTCAAATTTTTCCGTCCGCAAACTTCCTGTATACTTGGAGTAATTTTGAAGATGTTTCGATTCATAGTGTCGTTTAATGTTATATTCTTTGAGAACAGCTATGGTTTCATTACAAATTAAACATAGCGCCTTATTACTGGACTCAATCACAAAATACTGAAAGTTCCATTTATCTTGGAACGTTCTGCATTCACTGTCGATTTTTCGCTTCTTTTCCATACTAACAAATCACACATAAAAACAATAAGTGAAATCAAAATACTTTTATGCACGAGTGCTACTTTATTTCACAATAGACAGTTTCACTTCCTTTGCCTTTCCTACGCAGACTGACTCGCGGTTGCGCCGCTAGCCTTTTTATATGCAATTACTGCCATCTCGAAGTGATCGGAATACACTAGCCAGAACCAGAACTTTCTCGAACCAACGCGGTAATTCCAAATATTTCATTACGACTAATGCCACCTGTTAGCGGGTAGCTGAAATAGATAGTACATAGTACAATACATAGTACCACTACTCGCCACTAGATGTCGTTAAGTGTCACAATACACAATAAAAATTGAAATGCAAAAAAGCGTAAGTTTGCTTAGGTCGCGCACTTGACTATTCTAGTCTAGAAATATAGTTAAGGGCAGAAAAATTAAAACTGGTTTGGCCCTTGGAACAAACTGAAAAAATCATTATGGCCTTCAAAGTTTGGAGACCCCTGCTGTAGACCATAATATTTTGCTTGAACGTCTGGAGAAAACTTATGGTATCCGTGATCAGGCACATATGTGGTTCAGTTCATATCTTAATGAAAGAGAATATGCAGTTGTGTTCCAGGGTAAAAGCTCAACCAACTTTCGGGTGACTACAGGAGTGCCTCAAGGGTCAGTACTCGGACCACTCCTCTATCTCTTTTACACCAAAGATATAGAGAACATTATCAAAGAATGTGGATTGTGGTCTCACTGCTATGCATAAGGGACAGTCTGCTTGCCCGAGAGTTTCTTTCGCTGCTTTATTACATAAAGCAGCACCCATCCTGCTTTGGCAATAATCAAAAAAATATTTTGATGTTGACCCAATATTCTCCGAAAAGAACGTGCATGCCATGCTATAAACGGGTAAATCTTCCAATGCTGTCGGTTCAACGTAGTACTTAACTAGTTGGACATCTCATCGATCCAACTCCATGCTTCTTTGAGCTACACATTTTGAAAAGGATCCATTACTTTCCGGCAAACTGGTCCTTGCCTTTCCTAAATCCTTTGCTTTGATGAACTTCAAGGATGTCCCGATATTATAATAGGGATATCCCGTATAAGAAGAGGGAGATAGTGCATATCCAATGGCATTATCTCCCTATTATTATACGTTGCAGCCCATTCCAGTCGTTTTTGCCTCTGATTTATGTTCAGGTAAGGTTTTTTTTCTATGTGTTCTTGCTCGTGATCGATTCTTGCATATTTTTTTCCTAACTGTTATGTCGGTAATATCAAGTCCAGCAGCTTTAAGGACCTTATTTATATCTAAGGTTGTTTGACGGCGATCCTGTAGGGCAAGTTGACAAATTCTTCTTTCATATTGTGGTATAACCTTTAGTTTTCGGCCGGATTTTGTGGTAGTTTTTGTATTTTTGGTCTCCTTGTAACGTTGGAAAACCTTTCTTACTCCTGACTTGGTAGGTCAAAGGTTTTAGCAATTTCCCCAAATGTTTCTTGCCTTCTACAGCAGGTGTCATAGATTTAGCAAAAACCTTCTAAAGATTTCCATGAAGTTGTTGGCAAGTTTAAGCGTTCATCAGCGGTACATATTTCTTTTAGTGAAATCAATGATTCTACCATATCGATTGCAGAATGCCATCTAGTGGCACAATCTAATTTAGGAATCATTTAATTATTTTCACGGATTATCCTAACAAATTGTGGGGTTCTAAGACGTCGCACAAGCTCTACACTGTAAACGTAGATTGCGAGTATTTGAGTTGTTAGATGCATCTTGAAGAGCTAGTTGCGTTTTATGAGCTGCACATCTAACAATACCAATCGAATAATCAGATTCCTCATCTAGCCTAACTGCAATGTTATCAAATTGTGTCTGAAGATCTTCTTGAATTCTATTTGTCATATTCTCGATTTCCCTCCTTTCATTTCTGTATCCACATCTGAATCGGAATGTAAGTCATCATAATCCAAGTTTATATTCCGAGATGTCCTGGCTGCTGGATGACATCTGTGCGAGCTTCATTTATTAATTTCGTCCTCTTTACCATATTGGCACCATTATCTGTTGTAATGTAATATATTTGTTGTGTATCTAGATGGAACCTTTGAAGATCTAGCAACAAAATATTTTTCAGACGATCAGATGTGTGCCGCTGAAAAATTTCAGTTACAGCTTAATTCTTTAAAACGATAGGACCTTTCAGAGTACTGACAATGGATGCCCATGAAACTTCTTGTTTCTATGGACGCAATATCAACTTTTAGGGACAACATTTTGCCTTGTAATGTATTAGCCATTTTATATCTTAGTTCTGTGGCCATTGATTGAACGTTGTTCCAGATTTTTTTACATAAACGGGCATTATGTTTGTAATCAGTTTCAGCAAAATTTTAAAATCTATGTCGTCTATTATAGAAAATAGAAACTAAATTTGTGCATTAATTTATTACTTGATCAGATACTGATTTAGTAGCGGCCGTGTTCTCATTTTGTACGGCTTCACTTTTCAATCGTACGGCTATACGATGCAAATTAAATTAAAAAATACTAAAATAGTTTGTACAATAAAAAAAAATCTATTACCAAAATGATTTAAGCTATACAATGAGGTCGTTTATTCATTCGATTGTTGTACAAAATAATTTCGTGTCTTCTTCAGTTTCCGCATCTTCTATGTCTTGAAAGTTATCAATGATGTTTTTGTAATTCAGCAAGCACTCAAAATTTCACCAATTATCATCATAGTGCTTAATGATTAGAAAGTTTACATCTTTAACTTTTCTTTTTTAATTTTTGCAGTTTTATTTAATGAGGATAATTTGGCTCGGCGATCTCTCGGATTTTAATATTTTTTTGGACATACACAAATCAACTTTATAATGAGCCTTTCCAGCAACTGTTATAACACCAGACATATTTTTAGTTAATACAAACCTTTTGTTAGAGGCAAATTTCAAATGCCACTGACTTAGAGGTTTAAGAATCCCTGTATGGCAGACTTCCAGTCAAAAATGTTTACTTCAGCCCCCAGCTTGTGTACCTTTCCATGTTTAAAAAAATGTTGCTGTAGTCTTCTGGATCTACAATTATATCCTACATCTTTATTTTTTTTAATTCCTGCAAAAACCCTATCCGCTGGAAGGAAGGAACGATCGACCACAGGAAATATTATTTCTATTGATTTTACGGAATGCGTATTACTGTCTAACCACTTGGTACACATTCCGATAAGGGTAAAGTTCTTGTTCTGTCCTCCACATCCATCAGCCATAAGTCGGAGATTGGTAATACCATCAAAATCGACGGAAGACGGAAGACTGAACTCGCCATTTCGTTGGATTCTTTGGCGAACTGATCCTCTGTCCAAGCATAAATAAATATATTATTGTCGGATGTTAATTAAGAGTGCGAGGTACCAATAAGTGCTGCAAAAGTATACATATTTAATTGGCGTGAATAATACTCAGCTTGATCTGCAAGCTTGGGCAAAGGTTGGTCCTTTTGACAATCAAAAGATAATGTCAGCATTCTAGATTTCTCTTGTAGCATTTTAAAAAACGTTTTCGCTTTTAGTTTATCACTCGTTTTTTAATTATAATAATTGGTTCCAATATCTTTTTCGTATTTTATTTTTTCCCCAAGTTGTAAACACTTGGAACATTGGTCAGATTTTAGAGAACCAAATCCGATGTTGAATGCAGTTTTAATTTTTTTCCTAAAATACGTAGTTTTTACTGTGCAACCCGGGTCTGCTTGAGCCTTAAACATTTTACTCAATTTGTTAATGTTTAATTCTGATGCTAGATACTGCCGGGATTTTATCTTTATAGGTCTGCGTTTGGTCACTATCTCACCTGATGTTAAGCGACGATGTGACCATGTTCGCATTTTATAACTTGCGCATGCGCGGCTGGTTTGCGCGATCATGTTTGTAACATGTTGCAAGTACATAAGTTCATAAACTTGTCCATTTCCGATAAATTTGCAAGTAGTATTTTTCTGACATTACCTACGCTAGGCAAATAATTGTGACGGGTCAAACATTAAAATCATCATCATAATAATGATTAGAATGCGACAGTTTGGATAAAAGTACTTGCGTATGCATTTGTATAGAAGTACCTATAGACTTATATACAAATGCCTTGAGTCTTGAGTAAGAGATTGAAATGTATTTTTTTTAAATTTATTTACAATTTTAAAAAACCCGTCAGGGTTACATTAGAAATTTAATATTGTCTAGTCATTTTATGTCTCGTCTAGTCTAGTTAGTTCAGTCATCATGTGCTTTTTCAGATTGATTTTAAATTTGTCTCCATTAAAAGTTTTCAAGTAGTAAGGTAGGTCGTTGTAGTGTTTAAGTCCATTATGTAGTATTTTTGACTGTCCTGTGTTTGTCTTTGCTTTTTCAATATGATAGTGTTTTTGTTGTCTGGTGTTATATTTGTGTATGTCAGCATTTTTGACTAATATTATGTCGTCGTCTTGTATGTTTCCCAGTGTTATTTTGTGCACAATTTTTAAGGTCTCAATTTTAGTCAAGTAGTTTATGTCAAACTGGTGTGTTTTTTTGTACAGTTCAGTCGTAGAGGTCAGGTAGGGTAGGTTGTATGTTAGTTTAAGAATTTTATTTTGTTGTCTTTGTATTCTTGCTATGTCTGTCTTGTTACCAGTTCCCCAGAAGGCGATCATGTAACTCAATTTACTTTTGACATAGGCTTCGTACATCATAATTTTTTCCTTTCTTGATATAAAATCTTTAATTTTGTAGAAGAGGCTATGTAGTGATGCCATTACTTTAGTGAGTCCGTCTATGTGTTTTGTCCATTTTAATTGTCTGTCCATTGTGAGTCCTAGATAAGTCACATGTTCTAGTCCTTTAAGAGTTTCGTTGTTTATTTTTATGTTCATGTTATGGTTCTTCTTTTGTGTTTCGAAATGTATAATATTGCATGTATAATATCTATGCTAAAATGGTAACCAGAAGCTAATGTTCGGAGAAAGTGTTTTTTTTTTTTTTTACGAGTCACATCTATACCTGTAATGTCTGCGCTCAACTCAGGGTTCATGAAAAATCCACGGGTGGTATTTCCATCATTTGTATTACCAAAACCTGATTTCAGTTCAGTTTCGAACCTATTATGAATGTTGGCAGAACGTTGTTTTACGTTATCTTTATCAGCTTGATCTCGTAGTTGCCATTTTTTTACATCTAGACGATAACTTATGTGAAGTAAACACTCAAAACAACGAATCCATGCATGCAGTGTAGATAAACCAAAACCAAGGTTTTCCCTATTCGCAACATATTCCCTAGACGCATCGTTCATAAGCTTAGGTGTTGCTCCACAAATATAGTACTTTTGTGATGAAGTAGTTTCAGTCACAGCATTACTTACTTTTCCGTCAATCATCCTGAAAAGTAGTTCATGCTTGACAGATATCTCTTTGCCATCCAAGTTCCATATTGTCGGTAGCAATGGGCTTATTTCCTCCTTGACTTTATTCGTTTCTGCAACGGTAAAGTTGGTAGTTTTTTTGGAGAAAAAAACTTTATAGGTCGACAATACGTTATTGAAGATCATCAAGGATTCTGCCAAACAATGCTACCAATTAGAATTGTTACTTTTTGATTGAAGGGCCTCAAATGAAAACTCAAACAAATATTCATCAGTGGCTTCATTGCAGGAGAATTTTTGTTTGTAATTGCTGTGACCGGAACTGCCATCACAACCCCACTTGCTTACAAGAGTGAATGATGCCCCAAGAGAAGAAGATCTTTGAACTTCATGCTACACCCTGAAGTTTAATTTCAGCACGAGTTTCGTCGACATACACATCTTTCTCGGGAGGGAAACATTCAATCTTAGCTTGCCTAAGGCTATAAATTGATGGAAATACCTTATGTCCCGCTTTCATGCTCCACTTCCGCGTCTGCTTATAGGAGTGGGTTGTTGAGTTCGAGTCTACATAATATGCCAAAGCCTCTTCTCTCGATAACGACCTTTGACTGCTGTTTTCATTACTACTGACACTATCTTTCATAGATTTGCACTTTCGGGACTTTTATTTGCGTCCCTAATAACAGCAGCGGTGCCCAGACGATCGCGCTGAGAACTCTGCTGCAGCCACTAACTCATTTGCGTCGCGTGTAGTGAGCAGATCTTCCACTTTTCTCCTTTTCGTTTATCACTGGACTCGTCAACATTTTTGATTGGACGTCCAGCGTTTGAGGGCTTAGTGGGTGAAGATGGGTTGTAAAGCGACACTTAATCACAAAGTCTTAAGACATCCACTCTCCATTTTTTGTCAAAAACATCTCGCGGCACTTATGGTCTTCTTCAGAGCCCTCCCGGAATACCGGAAAAATCATATTTTGACGATATGAATGCAAACAATCCGCTTTTCCGGTTTTCTTTCCCGTGTTTCAGCCACTCTTCAAAAAGTTCCGATCTTGAGATTGAGAAGAGGAGCTCTGGAAAAAAAATCATATAAATTAGTTCCACAGCCGTTCACAGCCTATATTTATTACTGTTAGAAATAAGAAGGTTCGAGCTACAATATGATATAAGTTTTTGCACTTAAGCACGTATTGGCAAGTCTTTCTGGGTCCAAAATAAAAATTACAGAAAAAAAAGTGAAAATGAACTTGGGATAGTGTAAAAAAAACAAACAGCAACTTGTTTTACAATAAAACATAGTACATTCCTTTAGCTCCAAAATCCATCACTAAGATATCACTATCGAAGTTAGTATTCGCGTCAAATGCAAAATTGCTAATGAATACTAGTTCACTCAAATAAGACTTTTTCTCTTTCTTTCTTTTTGATTACTATATTTGCAGCAATTTATGTATTCATTCTGGCAAGCTTATATCCACACATCGTCCACTCTTGATAAAAATAGTCAATTGCTCCGCTTGAAGTTTTTTTGCTAAGACTTCAGCAAGTGTTATAGATTTAGCAAAATCTTCTAAAGATTTCCATGAAGTTGATGGCGTTCAAGCGTTCATCAGCGGTACATATTTCTTTTAGAGAAATCGATGATTTTACCATATCGGTTGCAGAATGCCATCTATTGTTTTTATTTTTGTAAATTATCCTAACGAATTGTGGGGTTCTAAGACGTCGCTCAAGCTCTCTACACTGTAAACGTAGATTGCGAGTATTTGAGTTGTTAGATGCATCTTGAAGAGCTAGTTGCGTTGTATGAGCTGCACATCTAACAATACCAACCAAATAATCAAATTCTTCATCTAGCCTAACTGCAATGTTATCAAATTGTGTCTGAAGTTCTTCTTGTATTCTTCTCGATAATAGTAAAAACTATCCGTTGTTATCTGCCGTTTTCTTGCTCTCTTTTAATAATTTTAATCTTACTTCATAGTACTCGGCTATGGCATTAATTTTATATTATTTTTAATTAATTCTTCGTCATTTGTCTTTTTTCTAGCAGACCTCAACTTTATATTCACGGGTGTTTTATAAGTGGAGGGATTCCATTCCTTCCACATATTGGGAGTGGTTTCCATGGTGTTTGGTGCCGTTCCGATACAGCGTGACAATCTGGTATCGGTAAAGCTTCACCTAGCAACACCACCCCGATATCGTCAGAGAACTGTGTTATAACATTTCCCGCGTCAGGACTTTTTTATAGTATTTGCCCTTCCATTACATAAATCTTTATGATTTCTTTCAAAATCAATCAACATTTCGTCATTTTCGACATTCCACACCGCGTTTGCACTCATTTTGACAGCTAAAAAGTTCACCGCTTCGCGAGAAAAACTGTTAAAACACAGTTCGCACCGCTGTGACGGCCGTCCTGCAAATGGCGGCACCGTTGCTTAGACGTTATGCTCACATTCCGCTTATGCGCAGCTCCACGACGACCGGTGACGGTACTGCTGTCCTAGGGAACCATTGCTTTATAAATATAAGTTGAATTTTGAGATGTCGCCTTCTTTCTTAATGGGAGATTCATTCAGAATTATCATTTATAGTTTATATTTTTATAAAGGAAAGAATAAAAATGTAAACATTAAATGAAAATAAATGTTTTCAAAGCTACACAAGCTTCTTTATCAAGGTATATTTAACTAGAATTCAACCTCTCCCTATACTGAATTCTATTCGCTTCTAGCTTATCTTCATTTTTGTTTTCAGGGAACGTTGTATTCCCTCGCAGTTAATTCCGTATTTCTCTTGTCCTTTTCTGATTCACGCTCGTGTAACTTATTGTTAGAGGTATAATTCAGTATTTAGTTACAGTAGAAATCTTTAGTATTTCAACGGTATTACTATGGTATTGCACCATCATACATTCACATTGCTACCGGTGAGTGCGTCGACCGCGTGACGTTCCTCGTGGCTTCTCTTTGTCGCCACTTGGGGGCACTGCCGGCACTGTAACTAGTACCACGTGATCCCAGCGTTCGCAGCGCTACAAAATGCTCGCAATATTATATATCCGCTCCTCGCCATTTTGTTTTTTCTCAAGCAAGATTAATTATTTTCTTGCGTCTATAACCCGTCCTCCTTTCTTCAAAGCCGGGTGCTTGGGGTTGCGCAGCTGCGGGACACTCCAGGTATCTGGACGGCTGACTGGTGAATGCCGGTATTGGTTGAGCCCGTAATGTGGACGGTAGGTCACATGATACTAGTCATCACTAGAGCAGGCTGATACGATCGTGCTCTTCCACATACAAGACGAAATTTGTGTCCTCAACGTAGGACGAAGAATCGCTAATGGTGTGTGTACTTTTTTGCTGAGATGACTTATTATTGTTGTTTTAATACATACTCGTATTTACATAAACAAGGCAAAGAATTTAGCTCTTTTGATATCTTTTGCTGTTTAATATCGATATTTTAAGAATGACTTTTATTAATAATATAGAATATATTGGGTCAGTCTCGTGGTGTAGTGGTCAGAACATTTGCCTACCATGTTCAAAGTGAAGCATTTATTTCTGGACATCTTACCTTCATGTAATAATACAAAGGATGATACGTTATGATTGGTGTATCAATGCAGTGCCCTTTGTACTCGTAAAATTATATTTTTCAAAATGCGGAAGTCCGCTAAGGCGTTTACTGTTACCAATTACAAAAAGTTCATGCTTTTACCAGCTGAGACAGATTAAATACGTACGCAAAAATTTGCCAGTTGATGCCGCCCGTCAATTAATAAATGCGTTTGTAGTGTCTAGAGTCAATAATGATGCTTAGCTTTTTTCTTGTAGCAGCTAATAAACATTTTCTTTTTTATTTTTATATTTTTCTTTTGTTATTTACATTTTGGTACATACCTGATATCTCAAGAGTTGTTCCGATAACTCTTCACAAATTTTGTTTTGACGGAGCTTTTTTGTAGTCGTTGCTCTTTAAATTATACAGAACTTCATGATTTTTAACAAAATCGATTAACATCTCATTTTCGACATTCCACACCGCGTTTGCACTTATTTTGACAGCTAAACGTTCACCGCTTCGCGAGAAAAACCGTTAAAACACAGTTTGCACCGCTGTGACGGCCGTCCTGCAAATGGCGGCACCGTTGCTTTGACGTTACGCTTACACTCAACGCTCTCTAGGAAACCAGCGCCATTGATTTACACAGCCAACGTTCTAATGACGTCGTCCGCAGCTCCGCGACGACCGATCCGTGACGGTACCGCTGTCCTAGGAAACAATAGCTTTATAAATATAAGTTGAATTTTTAGGTGTCGCCTTCTTTCTTAATGGGAGATTTACTCAGATTTATCATTTATAGTTTATATGTTTTTAAAGGAAATAATAAAATTGTAAACATTAAATTAAAATAAATGTTTTCAAAGCTGCACAAGCTTCTTTATCAAGGTATAATTAACCAGAATTCAACCTCTCCCTATAATAAATTCTATTCGCTTCTAGCTTTTTTTTTTTTATTAATTTGAAAACTTACGGATTATTATATTCATTTTACAAAAAATAATATAGACATTTTTCATTCATACTCCGTTGTTCAAAATAATATTTTTTACATTTTTGGAAAAGTTTGTCTGAGTCTTTTGTTTAGTTTTGTCTTGATTGTCCTTGTCTTGTTTTAGAAAGTCGTATATGGTATTTCTCTGATATTCTCGTATTATGTCCATGTTGACTACAATTTTTTACAAGTTTTAGTTCTTCGTCTACAATTACATTAGTGGCTAATTTATGGATAAATTTTAATGATTCTAGTTGAAAGAGTTCAGTTATATTTAATTGCTTAGTTTGTTTAAAATTTATTTTTGTTTTCAGGGAACGTTGTATTCCCTCGCAGCTAATTCCGTATTTCCTTTTCCTTTTCCGATTCACGCTCGTGTAACTTATTGTTAGAGGTATAATTCAGTATTTAGTTATAGTAGAAATCTTTAGTATTTCAACGGTATTACTATGGTATTGCACCATCATATATTCACAATGCTACCGGTGAGTGCGTCTACCACGTGACGTTCTTCGTGGCTTCTCTTCGTCGCCACTTGTGGGCACTGCCGGCACTACAACTAGTACCACGTGATCCCAGCGTTCACAGCGCTACAAAATGCTCGCAATATTATATATCCGCTCCTCCCCAATTTGTTTTTTCTTAAGCAAGATTAATTATTTTCTTGCGTCTATAACGCGTCCTCCTTTCTTCAAAGCCGGGTGCTTGGGTTTGCGCAGCTGCGGGACACTCCAGGTATCTGGACGGCTGACTGGTGAATGCCGGTATTGGTTGAGCCCGTAATGTGGACGGTAGGTCACATGATACTAGTCATCACTAGAGCAGGCTGATACGATCGTGCTCTTCCACATACAAGACGAAATTTGTGTCCTCAACGTAGGACGAAGAATCGCTAATGGTGTGTGTACTTTTTTGCTGAGATGACTTATTATTGTTGTTTTAATACATACTCGTATTTACATAAACAAGGCAAAGAATTTAGCTCTTTTGATATCTTTTGCTGTTTAATATCGATATTTTAAGAATGACTTTTATTAATAATATAGAATATATTGGGTCAGTCTCGTGGTGTAGTGGTCAGAACATTTGCCTACCATGTTCAAAGTGAAGCATTTATTTCTGGACATCTTACCTTCATGTAATAATACAAAGGATGATACGTTATGATTGGTGTATCAATGCAGTGCCCTTTGTACTCGTATAATTATATTTTTCAAAATGCGGAAGTCCGCTAAGGCGTTTAAAATAAAATACGTATTTAAGATTCTCGTATTTACTTACACAGCGGTCCTGCGTCATTGTCGAGCACCATCGATTCGCCCTCACTACTCCGGAATATCATCTCCATAATCATTGTTTCCGTCTGGTCAAGAAGAGGCACAATACTGTTTCTTAGTCTACAATTACATTAGTGGCTAATTTATGGATAAATTTTAATGATTCCACAGGCCAACACACATTTTGGTGCCTGCGATTTTTTAACTGTTCCTGAGTAATTTTTGGATGCAGAATGTAAAAAAGTTCTCAGATTTTGTCTATCAGATCTAGTTTTTGAGATTTAAAAAAAAAATGTGTATATAATTTACGTTATAACTGTTATAATATATAATATTACTATTGACAGTTAAAAAAAACAAAGACACATGGATTTAAGTATTTATTGCAAAAACTTAATTTACATAATTACATTAGTCACTAATCACATAAAAATTTTCTTTTATACGATTTTCTAGAGTGGAGTTTACTAGGGCAGTCTCGCTGAAGGCTCCAGCAGTAGTCCGCCATCATGTGGCTATCCCATCGTCCTTGATAACGATCTTCCATAGTTTTAATATCCCGGTGGAATCTTTCGCCCTGTTCTTCACTACAATCACCTAAGTTTTCTGGAAAACGATCTAGGTGGCTGTTGAGGTAGTGAACTTTTATACTCATGTTACAGCCGAGAATATTAAAATTTGAAAGCATAGTTTCCACTAATTCTACGTAATTCTCTGCTTTATGATTGCCAAGAAAATTTTGTACTACTTGAACAAATGAACTCCAAGCGTTAGATTCAGTCTCGTTCATTGATGTGGTGAATTGTGGATCTTTAACAAGTTGCCTTATTTGAGGACCAGCAAATATACCAGCATTTAGTTTTTCCGTGCTAATGCCAGGAAATTTACGTGACAAATACCCAAAACAATTTCCATCTCGATTTAAGGCCTTCACAAATTGCTTCATTAGGCCTAGCTTGATATGCAAGGGCGGAAGTAAGATTTTTTCTCTTGAAACCAAAGGTTCGTTGATCACGTTTTGTATTCCTTGAATCATGACATCTCTTGAAGGCCAAGTTTTGCTAACCCAGTGCTCATTTTTAGCTCTGCTGTCCCAAAGGCACAAAAAACAAGGATATTTTGTATAACCACTCTGCTGTCCAAGGAGGAAGTTAATCATTTTTAAATCAACACAAATTGACCACTGATGTTCTTCGTATTTAATTTTTCTCAAAACTAATGCTATTGTTTCATATTCTTCCTTCATGGTAGTAGAATGACCAATAGGAATTGAGCCATATTTGTTACCGTTATGTAAAAGAACACATTTTGAACTACGTTTTGAACTGTCAATAAAAAGGCGCCAATCATCTGGAGTGTATTCAGGCAAACCCATTTTTTCTAAGAGCCCCATTATATTGTTACAGAATAACAAGTCATTTTCCTGAGTGAAAAAAGGCAGCAGATCCTTATCTCTTTTACGATAAAATGTAATATTAGTACCTCGACAAAGTAGATTTTTTTCTTTTAATCTGGATGCAAGTAATTCAGCGGATTCCTTTGAGAGATTCAGGTCTCTTATAAGGTCGTTTAGTTCTTCTTGATTGAAACACTGCGGAGTTGCTAAATCTGCTTCAAAATCGCTGTCGTTTTTTGATTGAATTCTTTTAACTTCGTCAGACGTTGATGTTTCTGTATCATCTTCTGTCAGTTCGGGTAGACTGCCGAATGATGGAACGGGTATTTCTTCCGAATGCACTACAGGCCTTCTTGCAGAATCTAGATCAGGATATGTCCATTTGTGTCTATTGTTTCTATTTATGCCTTTAATATTAACGAGACAAAAATAGCAGTCGTCATGATGGTTCCGCGGTTCTCTCCAAACCATTGGTACACCAAACTTTAGGCACTTCCTCTTTCCAGTTGTCCACTGTCGCAAATGTTCAACACATGTTTTACATATGAAATGTGGGGCCCAAGATTTATCTTGATCTCCTAAATGAACGCCAAAATAGGCAAGATAAGCTCTTTTCACAAAGTCGGAAATCGTTTTTCTGCTCTCTTTCAAAGTGTATTCACCACACACATAACAAAAAACATCGGGATGATTTACACAGGTACGTCTGCTTGTGGATGCCATTGTTTCAGTTTAGTGTCTTGATACTACAAAACGACCAAAATTTACACAAAATGATAGCACAACTTTACTTGGGAAAACTCAGTAATATACTAAATCAAGTACAGCCAAGCAGGTATAGAAGGATCGGGTCATAGGCAATTACAGGTATAAAAGTAATTAAGAGCATTGTATTGAGTAGTTCCTAGTATAGGAACATTGGGTCAGGGACAATTCCATGTATCCATTTGGCTAATTAGATTCTGGGAAATTTCTATTTTGACGATTAAGTACATATTTATCTCTTTATTTGTTGTCCTTTATCAGAAAAAAACTATATCATTTAACCTGTAACGTGTATCTCAAAAACTAGAGCTGATAGAAAAAATCTGGTGGCATTTTTGGAATCAGCACATTAAAAACATCTAAAATCAGATGTTAGATTTCTGGCACCAATTTTTTTATTTTATTTTGTTGGCCTGTGTTATCAGTAAAAAAAGAATTAAAAATTTTTGGGCCTATAAAATATGCATGTCTCTGTGCGAGCCTCGTTTTACAATGCGGTATTTCTAACACGATTCCTGCGACCTATTGACAGTTCGAACCCCTTGAGGGATATAAAGATTTTTAATTTAACCCATAAAAGAATTTTATACGTAGTTTTTGTTCATGATTATGTAATTTTTTGAGTGCGGAATAGGCAGCTACAACCTTTAAATTTATTGGGTTTTCAAAAATAGGAAAACGTGTTGATTAGTTAATTGGATTGGCTTTTTGATTAATATAAGTGTTTCGGATGCATTTTAATACATATCGAGGCTTTTCTGACAAAATGCATTAAGTAGGTAAAAAACAAGTTACGGGATATGGCATTTAAAGCTTTTTTATTCTTTAAAGAATTATTTCTCCCACAATTTTCTTTTTTTTTAAATTAAAAAACCTTTAAAAGAGTAATCTTTATTCTGGCATAGCAAAAAATTTTTAATCAAAAATGTGCTGTCATAAGTCGATTTAATTTATCCCTTTCAGACAGATGTCACCGTCGTGTCAAATTGATCTGCTGGTTGAAACACAGGTCTAGAATTACAACCGTCTATGTGCTCTGCAGCTACATGACGTGTTGTAATCTACACTCTATTTGTAAACTATTATATTTATAAAAATTAAAAAAGAATGTTAATGGGAGCTAGATATCTCACCGTCCATGCGCTCTGTAGCTGCAAGACGTGCTGTAGTCTAGCTCCTATATGTCATTAAAAATCATCATATTTTGAAAGGAAGAACTACAGTCCCAACCGTCCATGCACTCTGTTGCACGCAAGACATGTCGGGATACTAATTGTACAGCGCCAGTAAGAGGTGATTTTCCCAAAAAAATGGCATTAAATAAATTATCCATAACAATTTTTTATGGTTACTTTTATAAATATCTGTAAATATATTTTACTATGACGTTTTTGTTGTAAATGTATTTTTTATTGCTTTTGTATATGAATAAATATTTTTGTTTCAAATTATACTAGTTTCAATCGTAAAACCTTCCGAGTATTTTTTATTTTATCTAAACCAGAGGCCAATACCAGCAGATGGAAGAATTGAAGAAATACAGATGTTCAAACATGGGGAAAATGGTGAAAGTTATGCAGTGTGTAAAGTGGACTCTCAAACTGGCCAATGTCAGACTTCCATATTCCTCCTCAAAAATGTTCTCCATTGTAATTTAATTGAATCGGGCTGTGTGTGCCAGTGTCTCGGACTCACGGACCAAAGGTCCTTGGTTCGAATCCCATTCTATCCCAACTTGATTCTATTATCTAAAAGTGAGTTATTTATGACTCGTTCAAAGCGGCCTTCAAAATTAAATATTTGGGTAAATCATAAGAACGCAAATATTTCTTAAAAAAAAAAAATAAATTAAGGCTTCCAGTCTCGACACGACTTTGAGTCTTGAAATATCAAGGCTATTTTATTTGATTTATTTATTCATATAAAGATACAGCCATATTGCAAAAAAATAATAACGTATCTTAACTCTATGAGGCCAAGAGCCCTGTGTTGAGTATGATAAAACAAAATAGAAAGTGAAAGCATGCATATTTTAAAGAATACTACAAATAAAAATTGTGACATAAACATAAATTTCAATTAACACGCTTAATACGAGGGTTGCTACTTAAGTTTTGAGATATGGCAACACCTGTGTGAATATGTCAAATCTGACATTGTCATCGTAAAGTTTGCCATTTTTAATGGTAAACGTAATCGGAACCTTTTTGTCATACGAGTGATATTTGTGCTGTTTACAGATACTTAAAAGTTAATTTTGTTTAAAAAAAATGGAACAAAATCGTGAACATTTTCGTGCGATGATTTTCTATGACTTTCGACGTAAATTACACTAACAACAGTGTGCCGATCAACTCGGTGCGACTTTTGGTGATGAAGCACCATCTCGAGTCACCGTGTTTCGCCGGTTTTCTGAATCCAATCGTGGTCGCACTTCGTTACAGGACGAATTTCGTGAAGGTCGTTCAAAATCGGCTTTAGTGCCAGAAAAAATCGATGCTTTGCGTGAACTGATATTGCAAGATCGTCATGTGACAAAGCGCGAGATTGAGGCATGCTTCGGCATTAGTTCCACTCGCATACATTCAATATTGCATGAACATTTGGTCGTCAAAAAGATTTGTTCGCGTTGGATACCGCATAATTTGACAATCGCTCAAAAAAGGGTTGGGTCGATTGGGGCAAACAAATGTTTAAAAAATTCAATCGCGGTGCTTCAAAAGACGTCCATAATATCATGACAGGCGACGAATCATGGATCTATGCATATGAACCCAAACTAAACAACAATCGACTGTATGGGTCTTTCAAGACGAGCCAAATCCAACAAATTTGTTCACGCACGAAGCACTTCGAAGCAAATGGTCGCCTGTTTTTTTGGAATAACTGGACATTTGGATATGGACCGTTCCATTAGAGCAACGTAGAACGGTCAATTCTGAATGGTACACCACCATTTGTTTGCCAGAAGTGTTCATAAAAATAAGGGAAACCAATTGCAGAAGACGAATCATTCTCCACCACGACAATGCAAGCTGTCACACTTTAGCTCAAACAAGTGAATTTTTGAGCATTCGCAACATCGAATTGATGGGTCATCCACCGTACAGTCCTGATTTGGCACCCAATGATTTTTTCTTATTCTCGCATATCAAAAATAAATTGCGAGGTCAACGTTTTTCGACGCCTGAAGAAGCGGTTGATACGTTCAAATCACATGTTTTAGAGGTATCTCAATAGGACTGGATAAAGTGCTTCGAAAATTGGTTTAAACTCATGCAAAAGTGTAACGATCTTCAAGGGGAATATTTTGAAAAACAACGAAGGCATTTTCGATTATAAATATTCGTTTTTACTTGTCTATCTCAAAACTTAAGTAGCAACTCTCGTAGTACTATATATTATTCTGATTGACTGATTTAAGCTCTGAGCAACTCGATAAACTTGAACGACTTCAGAAAACATGCATAAGGTACATTTTTGGTCTTAGGAAATATGACCACATTTCTGATTATCGTAGGCAACTGAAATGGCTCAAAATTAGACAGCGGAGAGACTATCACTCCCTCTCACTTCTGTTAAATGTACTCCATAGTCCTAACGCTCCTATATACCTGCGTGAAAAAAATCAACGCTTATCAGTTCATGGTTAACCTCTTCGTTCTAATTCTCGAGGCACTCTCTTAATACCAATCCACAATTCCTCTTTCTTCTCTAACTCATATAGTGTCCATGCGGCTCGACAGTGGAATCATCCCCCATCCACCATTAAAGATGTTACTACATTATCTCTGTTTAAATCACGTCTGAAGAAACATCTCCCTTCTCTTCCTTAATCTCTCCTCCTTTCCTTTTTCCTCTTTCCTCTTTTTTCCCCTTTCCCATTGAGTAATAGTTTTGATTTAAGGTAATTTATAAACAAATACGTTTATTTATATTTTTATATATCTTTAGCTTTTTAATATTTTTTTTCTATTGAATATGTTCTGTAACTTGAATTATAAAAATAAAACTTTTATTTTATTGGTTGGTTGGAAGAAATTGCCATTTGGCAATAATGTACAAATAACATAATGTACAAAAAGTTAAATAAATAAATATTATATAAATCTATGCAATGTGTCGCAAAGGTCTCCTGCAATGGACTATTTGATGCTAACGAAAATTTATATGAAAAATGGTAAATGTAGTAAATGTCGTAGCATACACTTAAAGAAACTTTTTATTCAAATGAACACAAATCATACAAACCAACTATCCCTTTGTCACGAAACATACATATCACAATAGCTTAACTAAAAGCACGTAACAGAAAAATCTTCTTAAATCAACAACTAGTTAAGGGTGAAATCGGCTAGCAACCTGTGTCGAAAAATGGTTAGACAGAAATCCTTCGACACTTAATACCGACAAAAGAAAATGTATAACTTTCATTATTACAAAACAAGGACAACCTGCCAAAGAACTTAAGATGAAGCTGCACGTAGAAGAATGCAATAACCCGGTATGCGCATTGCGCATGCCCAGTAAGTAATAGAAAGACAAACTCCATCAAATGTCTAGGAATTACCATTGCTCCACTCCTCGGATGGAAAGAACACATCGATATAACCGCAAACCGAATAAAAATACTTGCGCATTTATTCTACAATTTGAGAAATGTACTAAATATACAAAGTCTAAGGACAGTCTACTTTGAGCTATGTCAAAGGATAATAGAGCATGGGATCAGCATCTAAAGCAGCACTTACTCCCCTAAAAGTAACTAAGACAATGTTAATGTTGCCAGTTGTCACCAGTTCAGTATATGTGTTCGAAGCAGCGGCTGTTATGGATGTTGTTCAAATTTTCAATGAGGTTTAACTATGTTATTGGTTCAACCACAAGACCAAAACTGAAGCCAAAAACATAGGAACTCGGGAAGCCATTGAAGAACTGCAGCCGGTGCCGAGAATGAAAACATCTTACGGTCAATGTTCCCACTTATATCTTGAACCCAAATCCTTCAACAGTCTGCCAAAAAATGTTCGCGACATATCAACATATTCAAAATTAAAACATAAAATAAAAATTATGTTATCGGACAGAAATGGAATCAACCCGGAAACTATAATTCCGATAATCCAAGCTAAGCTATCTACACTTAGTTGATACTTGTAACAATGGGTTTGTATCGGAATTAAATTATTTTCTGTATTTCTATGTAGAAAATCTAAAACAATTCATTATGTAATAAATATATATATCACACTAAAATAAAATTGTAAAATGTCTTCCCCGGCACGGGTTTTCCCAGTGAGGAATACATTGTAAATTCAATTATGTATTAGCTGGTAAATAACCTACTAAGGCTTGACATTTCAAGTCTCAAGTGGAATTAATTGTAACATGTAAATATTGATAATTCCCTAGGGAGTAAAATTCAATCCCTGTCTACTGCATTTGGACAAAGCCAGACTATTGTTAAATCAAAGTAGTTCCTTTGTTGTCCTGATTTCCACGTCATTTTTCTGAATCCTGGGTGTTGAAGTGTATTCAAATAAAATACATCTGCTGATTAAAACAATTTTATTGCGATTGAAATAAAAATATTAAACAATTACGTTATTACATATTGTATTATCTTTGGCTAATCTTCGAAGATATATTTCTCCGCGTTTTAAAAACTTGTCGTTTGTTTTTAGCCCAATGGGCCTGTATTACGATCACATTTATTTATTTGAAAAATGACAACAAAATGACTTCGACGCAAACAAATAACATTGGAAATTCCGAGACACCGCTTAGTTGAAAGATTGAAAGCCATCGAGGTAAGATAGTTTTAAAATAACATATAATGATCAGTTTAATTAAATAACATGTCTGTTTGAACAAATTGAGAACGGTCAATCTCTTTACTTTATTTTTGAAAATAATGTTTTCATTACTTGCAAAGTGTGCAAAACCACACTGCATAATTGAGATCAAATAATAATTCATTCAATTACTTTTGATATTCAAGCTTATTTGACTTTACATTTGAGAAATTGGACGTCAAATAGCTTACATATTTCAAAAATCAAAAATACAATAAAAAATCGTAAGGCGTTGATGGAAGGCAGAATTTTCTATAAGAAGTATAAAAATATAAATTAGAATGCAAGAATTAGGATGAAGAATCATCAAGGTAATGTACGTAAATCAATTTTAACAAAAAACATCACAATTCTTAATATTGGAGTAAATTAAAATTGATATCGATTGTGTGTCGATTCATCGTTATATAAGTATAGACAAATTATCTATGTAGACAAAAGAACGTTCTGTTACTGTAAATTAGCATTTATATTTTAAAAATATGAACTGTTGATTAGTTAGGTGAGAAATAGTGCGACAGCTAATGAAGTTAGCATAAAACTTTAAATGTCACGCTATTTTTGCACCATAATATCGCCAGGCCAATGCTAAGTCACGAATCTGCTTTTTAAAAGGTTTTAAGAGTGTACTCTAGTTAGTTTTAAACGAAATCATGGAATTAGACCAGATAAAGGATTATTAGGCTAGTTAATTACAATTTTAACACGATTATAATACCAATTTTAAACTTAATATCAATATCGATAGTGTAAAAGCTCTCAATAATATCTCAGAATGATGTTATTGTAGATACTGGTAGCGTAGCTCTCAATATTATCTCAAAATGATGGTTTTGTAAATACTGATAGTGTAAAAGCTCTCAATAACACCTCAAAATGATGTTTTTGTAAATACTGATACTGTAAAAGCTCTCAATAATACCTCAAAATGATGTTTTTGTGTATATTGATAGTGTAACTGTCAATATTATCTCAAAATGTTTTGCAGACATGGATAGTGTGATATCTGCAAAACCTTACCCCCAATGATTTCTCAAGATGGTGTTTTTGCTGATTCGTGATTTAAGCGTTGGCTTACGATGTTTTGTGAAATTATTATCATTGTTCTCTGTCTCGGCGGCCATTTTGGCAATCTTTCTGTGACTGTAATATTGTCTCGCATGTCTTGAAGGGCGGGTTGGATATTTTCCTCGGCGGAGTATTGAAGAAGTGTCGGATCAGTGGTGATGATGGTCGTCAGCGGGTTGCTTCACCCAGAATCCCCAGGGAGCGAAGTGATCGTGATCTTCTGTCGGGCCTCTGTATACTTTGATCTGAACCCGACCCAGATGTTCTATCAAATTAAATAAATGTTGTTAATATTTAAAGCATTAATTTTGCGTTCAAACATTGTATTACATGTTAGTATTGTTCGATGGCCGAAATCCCCTGAATCTGTCAAACCAAATCATCGAAAGGGTCGAGAGTTTCAAATACCTGGGAGTATATGTTACGGAAAATGGAAGCTTTCAAAAAGAACTAGGAGTGCGGCTAGGAGTAGCAGGCATCACATTCAAAAGTATAAAGGCTATTTTTATTAAAAGTATCAGATATTTACTCAGTGAAAACCAAATGCCGCCTATATAACTCCTGAATAACACCTATTCTCCTCTATGGATGCGAATCGCGGCACCTCACTAGGGCCCAAAACAGCAAAATATTGAGTTTAACATATTAAAACAGAGATGAAGAACATTTAAGAGAAGGTGATATAGAAGTCTAGGCATCTACAGGACTTATGGCCTATCATTGGCTGGTTTAAGTGGCCACTTTACACACTGTGTAACATTCACCATTCTGCCCATACTTCCCCAGGGAGTTGAATCCAGTCCTTGTCTACAAAAATTTGGACAAACTCAAAATATTGTTGATAAATCCACCTGGTCCATGAAGAAGTATAGAAATTGAAAAAATAACATTTTTAGGCGTTGCCTAGTATGTAGGTGAAATAATTCAATTAGATGAATTTCACCCGCATAAATAAAGGTTTCAGCTCTTTAACTTCACAAACATCAACAAATGAAAGAATTGAAGGAATATAGATGTTCAAAAATGCCTCCTGAGAGCCTTTACTACGCTTGCCTACTTTACCATCAGGTTCTCGACGTCTTGGACGTCCAATGCTGACTGTTCGTCGGCAGTTCATGTCAAAACTACGGGACGCGAACCTGACTTGGGAGGACGCACAGGAGCTGGTAACCGGCAAAGATGCCCGGAGGTGGTTTCAACGCTTCAAAAATAACAATTTTTACGTCAAGGACCGCCATAACGGTGAAGATTTTCGAAGATGCAGAATTGGAGTCATTACTTGATGAAGACTCGTGTCAAAGTCAAGAAGAATTGGAACGATCATTGGGACTGACTAACGAGCAATTTCAAAACTCCTCAAAATCATGGGAATGATTCAGAACACAGGAAATTGGGTGCCGTACGTTTTGAAACCGAGAGATGTTGAACGGCATTTGTTTGCTTGTGAATAGTTCCTTGAAAGGCAAAGACGGAAGGGAAGGAAATTCTGCATCGCATTGTGAATGGGGAAGAAAAATAGGTCCATTACGATAACTCCAAGCGCAGAACATCATGGGGATTTCCCGGCCATGCTTCCACGTTGACGGCCAAACCAAATATTCACAGCTCTAAGGTCATGCTTTGCATTTGGTGGAATCAGCTCGCCGTAGTATATTATGAGCTGTTAAAACCGAGGAAAACAATCACAGGTGATTTTTGTCGAACGCAATCAATGCGTTTGAGCCTAGCATTGAAAGACAAATGGCCGCAATACAACGAGAGACACAATAAAGTGATTTTGCAGCATGACAATAGACTCCATGTTGTGAAAGACATACTTGGAAACGTTAAATGGGAAGTCCTATCCCATTTGCTGTATTTTCCAGACGTTGCTCCCTCTGACTATCACTTGTTTCGATCAATGGCACACGGCCTGGTGAAGAATGAATGGTCTTATGAAGAAGTCGAAAATTGGATCGATTCATGGATCTTTTCAAAAGATGACCAGTTTTTTCAACGCGGACCCCAACTATATTTAGTGCACCGTTCACTTTGTCGCCCGCATCCATTAACATAAGGGAAATAATTATACGTAGATGTATTAGTTCCGGGTCTCACCATGGTCTGATGCAGCGGAGTTGAGATCGTCATAATCCTGAGGAGCAGGAAGGGAGGACACGAGCATCACGCACATCACCACCAACAGGACCAAGTATTTCATCTGAACGATTGTGGAAAAAGAAACAAAATATTAATAATTTGATTATTTTTTACATGAACAGCACTGATTGCCTGCCTTTTCATACAGCATTGACGGCGCATGCGCATACGGCAATGCATTGATACGCCTACAGGAGCGTATCTTGGTCATTTTCGTTACACGAAAGTAAGATGATCAGTCCTTCAGTGCCACACAGGGACTATGAAATATTCTAGTGCAAAAAAGAACTTAAAAAAAAAAAAGTAAATAGTGACAACATTGTTAAGATATAAAAAAATTGAAAACTATACTGCCCTCATAGGCAAAGAGGCAGCTTTTTAAAAAAATGACAAAATGAGTTAAATATGAGGTAATGTTCTGTGTACAGAAAATTTCATTCCGTTTGATATTATAAAGCAACAAGCAGTACAAAATTTAACTTCAAATTTTTTTATATTTTTTTTATGTATTTTTTTTATTTGTTTATTTTTCCATACACATATTATTTAGAAAGAGATAAAATTACAAAAATACATCTTAAAATTAAGCTATAACATGAATTGGAAAAAAGGCTTACAAAGACTTCAGCGTCTAAGCGTGGGCTATTCCTTTATTAATTATTAAACAGTTAATAGCATATATATATGGTATGACATGAAAATGAAAAAAATTAAAGAAAAAGAAAAGAAAAGAAAAACTAAATTAACATATAATGATAGTACGAAAACATGATTATTTGCTGAATGCATTTATTTTTAATTTTAATTATTTTTTTTAAGAATGTGTCTATCTGTTCCTTCCATGCTGATCCAAGACCTCAAACCTACTTTAAAATGTACCAGTGATTTGATGTTTTGTAGTTCCTTGGTTAGGAAATTGAAGGATCTTAGACCAACATGTAAGGAGTGCCTCTGCGCGAACTTAGTTCTGCATCCTGGAACTGACAGTACACTATCGGATATATTACTAATACGATTTAAATTATTACTAAACAATTCTCTATTCAAGTAAACATATTTTATGCACTGAAATATATATAATTGTGTAAACGATGAGATGTTTTTAAAGTTTTTAAAGCAATAACTGTAGCATCAATAATGTATCCAGCCTACAAAGAATGGCCTGTAGCATTGCCACTGGAGCAATGTGCTCTACTCCAACTACAGCAATGGAAGCGATGTTATGCCTAAATCCTCTACACATACATGTGCAGATCTGAGGGGATTACCATGCTACGTGGAGTTGGGCAATGCCAACTGTAAATCTAAAACTATGAGGAATTTGCAGAAATACCTTATCAATAATCCGATTTCAGCTATGCCATCGGATGTAATGACTATGGAATTCAACTTCCAAAAGCATTTTACGGTGCTTATATCCGATAGGGAACAAAAGCTGCCCGATAGCCCCCTACTCTGAGGGAAGGACACTTTGTCTGGTACACCGATCCAAGAAAGATGGACAAACAGGTGCTAGGATACACGGAGTTAGACCCACAAAAAGGTGATCCATTAGCCTAGGGCAGTGGTCGGTAAACTCATTAGTCAAAACAGCCAAAGATCAGGGGTACAAGAATTAAGATTTCTCCGCCGAGTCAAATTCATTTTCGTATAAAAAGGTTTCCTCAAAGCCAACTGTAATGGTCATCGGTTCGAATTCGTCACGGCAGTGACATCTGTTGAGAAAAGATGAAGTCAACCGAAAAGGACAACGTATTTGATTAGTTAATCAAATACGTAGTTTTAATGGGCGTCGATAGATGGCTCGCCTGGTCTTCCGTCACTTCACACGGGCGGAAATACATTAAAAATTATCATTGCAAATTTCGCCATATTGGGCACGCCACTGGGTTTTTGTAATCTCCTTTTAAATCTTCGAAATAATCGCGAAGGTGTTAAAATTCCGAGTCAACGGTTAATCCATCTCCTAGGAAGTGACCAGGAAGACGAATTGGATGCAGACCAGGACTTCGGGATTGCCAAGGTCAGTTGTATTCAGTTTTCTTTGACGGATTACCTGTCGGTTGGGTTCGAACTATTGGCTATTATTATATAAATTAACTTTTGATTGTTACATAAGAATCGAAACTGCAAAACAAGAAACATGTATAGCTAACATTATACACCAACCTTATTAGTTTTTATTTATTAATTTAACTTTTTGTACATAATGTTATTTGTACATTGGTGGGCTTATTGCCAATATGTCAATTTATGTCAATTTCTTCCAACCAATTAATAAAATAATAGTTTAATTTTTATAATTCAAGTCACAGAACATATTCAATAGAAAATAAAGATTAAAAAGCTTAAGATATATAAAAATAAAAATAAACTTATTTGTTTATAAATTACCTTAAATCAAAACTATTACTCAATGGGAAAAAGGAAAAAAGAGGAAAGGAGAAGAGATTAAGGAAGAGAAAGGAGATGTTTCTTCAGACGTGATTTAACTGATGATACTGTAGTAACATCTTTGATGGTGGATGGGAGATGATTCCACAGTCGTGCCGCATGGACACTATATGAGTAAGAGAAGAAAGAGTAAATTTTTCACGCAGGTATATAGGAGCGTTAGGACTTTGAAGTTCATTGCACAGAAGTGAGAGGGAGTGATAGTCTCTCCGCTGTCCAATTTTGAGCCATTGCAGTTGCCTACGATAATCAGAAATGTGGTCTTATTTCCTTACACCGAGTATTATGTGGTAGAAGATTTGCGTATTCTTTCTCTATTTCAACTAAAAATTCTTTGAATTGGCGATAATTGACCAATTGTGTTGACAATCTTGATTACCAATTCCAAAATATAGAATTTCTTCTGGAGATGCCTTGGGGAATGATGCAACGATAAACAAGTATGAATGTATGATAGAAACAGAACCTTTTCTCTTTTCGGTCACATTTTTTTGTTACATCTGTTGAAATTGAAACAATTTTATCGAGTGTAAAATAAAGTTTCTCCGTCCATTTAATGACAGCGTTTGCAATATCCTCGCCACGTGTTTGACCTTTCTGTGGCAATAATCCTCAAAGTTTTTCAGTAGGATCCACCGACAAAATAAGCGAAGAGTGAAACTTGGGTTGTATGAGCCGCAGTCAATTGGCTATTTAAAGATGATAAACTGAACATTAAAATAGCGGAAACAAAATCTTATTTTTTGTTTTTGAAAAGAAATACAGGCATTTTAAATCACAAACTTTTGAGATATTTTCCTTTATTTCTACGTAAAATGATGCCTTCGGATTTCCAAAAGTATTAACTTAAAAAAAAATAGTTATTGAAATATTTTAACGGAAACATTTTTTTTTTTTTAAGATGATAATTCTAGTTGTAATATTTCATTTCCAACAATATCTTATTTAGGTGTTTATTACCTTCATACCGGCCCTTACCGGTACCAGTAAATAAATGGATTATTATCTTCAAATCATTAGAACAAATTTTAGTTCAATACTTAGTCTTTATGGAGATCCCAGATACTTAAGTTTAGTCTAAATTTGAAATAGCGTAATCTGCCGGTCGAAAAGTAATTATATTTTAGTTAAATAATTTTTTTAAGTATATTTTGTAATGGAAATATCTTTAAAAATAAATGGTCGACTTTCTATAATTAATGTTTTATATTTTTTATTATTGCGCGATTTTTAAAAAACATTCGTTTTAAAATGGCAAAATCGTATGATTTCCTCATTTTGCGTGCGTTTTACCCGAATACAGCTTTAATGACCAAGATTGACACCCGAAGCGTAAGACTGATCATTTAACATTCATGTGACAAGTGATCAGGATGTGCTACTCTTGGTATACCAACGCAGTGCCCCAAGCACCAAAAGGCGGAATAATGGTATAATGATTGAAATATTTGAACTCATTTTTTTGTGTCTAGCGCCTGTCATTAGGCAAAACGCATAGCTTTTATATACAGAATGGCCAGAGAAGTGACGTCCAAAAGTAAAATTTAATGTAAATGCCTCATATTGAGAGTATCCGAATCACCCGGTAGTTTTCAAGTTATGATTTTTTAAAGACTTTTTGCAAATCTTCGACCGGATCGGTTTTTATTTTTTTTTTAAATTTCTTAAAGGTTTTTTTTTGAAGTTGAAGATTATTAAAATTAAAAGAATATTAAAATATTTGAAATAACTGAACTATCTTTAAAAAATACATTGCTTATGTACATAAGACATGTTACATTATTTCTCTATCCGCACCAGATGGCGCATAGGGCACTCACTGCATTGGTGCTCGGTTTACATAGAAGGTACCTGGATTATATATATATTTTTTATATTTTATTATTACGTTTTTTTGCATTTTACAATAGATAAGATATAAATACAAAATACACTATAATTTAAACACAAAAAATCCCACAAACGCATGGCCTGAGTGAGGGTATACATTTTTTAGAAAATTTCAATAAAGGCTACTGGAAGAATACGATAGATATAAAAATTAAAAATAAGTGCTAAGTTTGTTATAACTCTGAGGGCCTTACTTATAAACCTGGTATAAAACTACGCCAAGGCATAGTGATAGAATAAGGATGGTGTAGTAAAAATTCTTACTTACAAACCTCGCATAAAGTTATACCCGGTATAGAGAAGGGCTGCGACCATAAAAACTTATTCTACATTTATACCTTTGTCCATTGTATTATGACACTGGAATAAGCCTGCAATCTGTCACCTGTCACATTTTTCAGTAGTAAAACGAATTGCATTTTCCTCGAATTGAAACAATTTAGAAAACACGCTGTCTTTTTAGAGATTTTAAAGTGAAATATCGTTTATTAGTGTAAAAATGACCACCAGATTGACATGACATTCAGATAAGTTTTATTTAACATTTGCTTAACAGATTAATTTTATTACGTATTTAAATTTATAAAATGAAAACACATGAGTCTAAACATTTATCAATGGCATATTATGTCAATTTGTGATTGGTGTAATATCTATGAATCGTCTTTTTAAAATTATTTACATTGAATATTCTCTTTCAAAAGTCCACGACGCTCAGAAAATTGTCCATTAATGGAATTATTGATGTAATCTCTCCATAATCTATTTACTATGCACTGAGTATCACAAATCCGTCTAACTTCTTGACTCTAGATTCTGCCTCTTTTGGGTTTCCCTGCGATTGCCTTTAGTACTTTTATCTCTGACGTTCTGAGCAGTTATTTGATTTAGTTTTTCTATTTAGTTTTTTTACTAAGTATTTCGTATTTTTTATTTTCTCTCTATCTATCCTCGCCTCTGTTGTATACACCATGATTTAGTCTGACACACGTTTTGTATATCCGAATCATGTTTCCAATAATCATGTGTTCATTGTACTATACGACATTTCTTAGGCATCCAGATGTTTATTAACTGAAATGGATATGTTCTCATCATCACTATGGCTGCATCATGTGCATGGCATGTGATGTTAATGACCTTATCTCCCTTAGTAGATTCACTATTCTTTTTTTATTCTTAGAAGCGTTTTTTTTTGTATATATTTATTCTGCTTGTGTAAGAAAAGGTTTTAGGCGCATGTATTGTGCTATTTTTAGTTATAAAAGTGCTAAACTTGCTTTGTTTCTTTGTTGTTCTCGATATGTGTTATTTTCTAAATGTTAATATTATTTATGTCCCGAATTGAGTTGTTGTAACTCCCGGGAATGTAATTCAACGTATAATACTTGTAAAATACTTTGTGTTATATGATTTATAATCAAATAAAATATAAAAAAAATAGTTTTTTTACAGTTTTTCTCTTAGGAGATATTAAAAGTTGTTAACACCACAATAATAAAATAAAACATTAATAAACAACGATCATTTTCGTTTTTGATTGACTTGGATTTCATAAGTTATGCTAGACACTCAGTTCCATAGAGGGAAAATAAAAAAATATTTTCAAATATGTTTCAATTTATTGAATTAATTTGATTGATTTATTAATTAATTTATTAAAAAATAAAATAAATATTCGCGTTATTATTTACCCAAATATTTAATTTTGAGGGCCATTTTCAACGAGCTGTAAATCATCATCATTATTCCCTATCCACACCTAATGTTGCATATGACACTGCATCAGTACACCAATCGCAGCGTAGTTTGACCATTTTTGTTACATGAGGGTAAGATGATCAGTCTTACGCTTCAGGTACCAGTCCTGGGACTATGAAATATTCTGGTGTGATAATACCCTTTTAAATAAATATTCATACCAACCACGTCAGGATTCAAACCCGAGATCTCTTGCATGGTAGGCAAACGCCCTACTATTACACCACGAGGCCGACTATAAATTTATTTATTTTATTTATTTATAAATTTGTTGCAATTTAAAAAAAAAAAAACATACTTAATAACAGGCAATCTATATAAAACCAATTAATGTAAAATGAAAACGGAGTGTTCTCTGTTTATGATAGTCTCCATCTAACATGGCACAGCCTGTTCTAAGATGGAGATTTTCTATCTTTAGAGCGTAAGTAGTCCTATACCAATAAAATAATAACATTAAAAAAACAAACTAAAACTATTTAATTATAAATGCCTAGCTAATCAAATGTGAGAAAAAAAGTCGTTATTATACAAATATAAAGTATATATATGTGCCAAGAATACATGTTACTTAAACATAAATAATATAGTATAATACATAATAAAACAAATATTAAGCAATGAAATACATAAAAATATAAATAATATGTGTACCTAATTGTAATTGTAATGTGTATTTATATAACGTAATACATTTTTTGATTTACATATATTTTTCAAAAAAATCTCTCGCTACACTATTTATTTGTGCAGTTATTTTTATTTTAAAATTTGTTTTACATTTTGAGTCTTTTATATTTGGCAATAAATCATTAAATATTTTGGGAGCAATTACATTGTACTGCTTTTTACCAAATAAATAACTCACTATTAGAAAATGGGAATCAAGTTGGGGTAGCGTGGGATTCTAACCACGGACCTTTGATCCGTGAGTCCGAGACACTAGCCACAGGACCACAACCCGATTCGACTATTCATTATATTAAAAAAACATCGTTTTTCAACACTACAAAGGTGTAACTCTTATAAACTACTGATTTTCTCATAAAAGATAAATGTTTTCATATGGAAATAAATGAACTCAACAATCTCTCAGCTCCATAACTAATAGAAAACGTTGTGTTAATTTGTATAACACCTTTAATCCTAAAATTAGTCACCATTGTTTACATAAATATATTCATATGAGCTACACTTAAGGTGATGTAAATAATTATTTGTTTCAAGTCTTCAAAAATCAAAACTTTGGTCAGCCATTACTGAAAACAAATAATTTCTAGTTACCTCTGTATGGAACTGAGCCATCTTGAGCCGTTTTGTTTTGTTACTAATACTATTATGAATAATGTATTAGTATTTGTTACTGTACATGCGCACGCAGCTTGTTCATAAATATACGGAGACATGTAGAACGGTGGAGTAAGCCAAGTATAGTTATACTAGGTAGTAAATATGTTTATAAGTAAGCTTTTTCTAATACCGGGTATGTATATATAAAATTTTAACACCTAGTTATACCATAAATAGTTAACAATATACATACAAAAACTATTGCAATATGAATACGCAAATGATATAGATATATTTAATACAACACTTTTGAATTTTAAAAGGCAGTGTATCAATTTATTATCTCCAAATTTAAATACTTAAATAATACTATGTTGTTATATATTGTATACCTTTAATTAACTTATATCTGTATTCTTAATTATTATGTTTCTACATTCTTCTAATTTTAATATCCTTTTAATATAACTGATGGGAAAAAAATTAGCTTCTGTTCTCTCTACTGAAATATACGTATGTATGTACTATATGTAAGATTAGTTTTTATATATTTTTATTTTTATTTTCTTTTTCTTATTACTTCATTTTCAATTTTTCGCTACTTTTGTGTAAAATATATGTCTGTTCCACTGGCGGCTCCTGACCGAAAACATTGGCAGTGCATTTTTTTTTACATGTTGTCAGCTTGAATATAATTACGTTCAATAATATTATAATAATATGATAGGTCTGACGTGATAAACGAGCACCAGTATGACAGCCCGCGCATCGTAACTAGAAACGCTAAATTCGCCCAACATAATACGCACGTTATAGTTATCTAAATTTGTACTAATATCATGTCATTACGCATGTTCAACGTGACATTTCAAACGAACTTCAAATCTGCGCATGCGTCGGCAATGCCCGAAATATGTATATTATCTTCTCTCTCTAATGCACAATTCATCGGTATGAACTGTATATACTCTAAGGGTATGAAGCATTGTCTGTCTCGCTCAAATGACGATTTTAGGAGATATAATATAGTTCTTACAAATTCAGGGTAAAATATTGTGCAAAACAGAATATGCACTGAGACGATTGCGCATGCGTAGACAAGATGAGAAAATCGTCCGCCAGAGTCGATTTCGCTAGATCTTTTGGCGCTAGTATTGAATATTATGATGTTTACGTGTATAATATTGCAACGAATCCCTGTTTCTTTCTACCTACTTATAACATATTTTTAGTATCAATAAAATTACTCATTTATTTACACAAATTTTTACTTGGCAGTGCACTGCACTTATGCACATACTAAGGAACCGCCTCTGGTCTGTGCTTTAAATGTAAATATATGTAAAACATGTAAAAGCCTACAAGGCGTTTAAATAAATAAAAAATAAAGAAATAACCATACCCGATTTAACTATTTATCACCGATATAAAAAAAGCTTACTAATAAAAATATTTATAACCTGAAATAACAATTCACCGGTTATTTCATGCTTCATTTTTTTAAACAGTCAACACTGATATGTGCGCGTGCGCAGTAACTTTTATAAGAACAACAAACAAACGTCAAAGTCAAATCGAGACAACTGTCAGTGTAACGGAGAACATGGAGAAAACCGTTAGGAAAAGAAATTAAAATTGGGAAGAAGAGGAGAAGGTAAAAACGAGTTATTTAGTTTATTCGCGTTTCTTTTTTTATCACAGTTAATTAAAATACGCACAAACCGTTAACATTTCAGATATTATAAAAACAAATTATTAAAAATCACTCGAAGAAGGGCGCAGGACTTCGAAATTGTTTAACCCTTATACTGCTAAACAACGATATATCGTTGTTGTTAATCCCTATCATAAAGTTCTAACTAGACTGATGCTGACGTCATAATCCCCAAAAGGGTAAATGAATTCGGAAACTGCTTGTTGCACTTAACCGTCAGTGGTATAAAACATTTTCAAAACATGAAAATTACTTATTCGACGGGTTATTATTTAGTTTCGTACCTATTTCAGCCATACGAAAAATTTTATACAAAAAATATTTTCTTACGCGCAGTAAAAATTTAAGCATTAAATTGTACGGCAAAGTTTCTTGAAAATGAATAAAAAATCATTAAAAATATTTTAATGAAAACGAACAACTTTGAACGACGTCACTTGTTCATATGAATCAATCAATGATAAGAGGGTTGTGTAAGATTTCCGGTTTGCTAATCGTCAATGGACCAATCAACAGAACTAACCGAGAAGAAGCGGAAAAGAACTTGCGACGTCACACGCGGATTAATGTCAGAAATACAAAACTTTAAAAGATCGTAGCGCTGATAGTACGATACACAAATATTGAAAAAAAAAGCTTTGACTTTAAACAATTAATTTTTTTAAAAACCACTAAACATCCTCATTATAAATTTACTTATGATGTTTAAATTCGCAGTGCTTTTAAGAAAAGAGAAACGACTAAACACAGGAAACTTCTATCAAATCGGGACCTGAAACAGTGAACTTTTTTACATTCCAAAAACAGTGAAATAAAAAATAAATCAATGTTAATAGTTAGATTTTTAATCACCTATATGATATTTGGGGAAAATAATTATATTTGGTGTTTTCCCCGCTATTAAACTCGATTCAGTAATTACGAAAATATTGATGTACTTCCGTAATGAATAACTAATTGAATACTTTACCTTTAATATAATAACTCTTATCTGGTGAGGTCCCTATATCACCGGAAAACCCCATAATTAAGAATATAAACAAATAAGTAAAGAGCCATAAAACATACAAATAATTCACCATGAAACCTAATGATTGTCAATTAGGACGTTTGAATATTAAAAAAAATCATTTGTTAATTTATTATAATGGGTACCCACAGTAATGTGAAATTAAAATGTTTTAGCTGTTCATTAGGTAGTAATTATTACTCTACAAACAAAACGTAATTATTACTATACAAACTCTATTCTACAAACTATTCTACAAACAAAACGTAAATGAGGTATATCAGCTGGATATTGATCCAAAAATACTTCAGAAAAAGCTTCTTCGATTTCGTGCTCTTCGTAAGAGTCATATTATAAATTATTATCACTATCACTTAAAAATATATCGTTATTGTCTTATTCACTTTCGGAATAG